>NW_025927433.1:0-43748 GCF_016906955.1 Phacochoerus africanus | reverse complement strand
CGCCTTGCGCGGGATCCCCAGTGCTGTATCCTCGTGGCCATCGGCCGGCGGGGGCTCCCTCTGCTCCTGCCGCCTATGCTGGCCTCGCTGGGCAGCCCGATGGAGTCAGTGGCCGGTGGCGGGTGGCCGTTGCGTGGGGCCCGCAGGCAGGGTTCCCTGGGAGGGACTGCATCCAGCTCCGCAGGTGCAAGTAGAGTTTCTCCCCAGCCTGCAGCGGCCCTTGATGAGCGAGGTGAGGCTGGGCCTTCTGGAAGGCCCCCTACTTCTCCGCCCTGAGTCTTGAACAAGCCTGCCAGGTGAGTGGGCTCAGTGGGGGAATTCAACGTCTTCCTGTCTAGGTCCTCAGACAGTGGGAACTGAAGCTGTTTCAGCCCCTGAGCGCAGCGCGCACCCTCTCTCCTAGGCTTTTTCTTTCCCAGAGCAGTGGGATTGGCTTTCTCGCCGTGTTTCCTGATGGGGCCGTTGCCCAGGTTTAACCAGGCAGCGCATTTAGCCCCTTGGAGGCCAGGGACGTCGGGAAGAGAAGCTTCCTTCCAGACGCAGCCCAGGAGAAATGGAACTTGGGCCTGAGGTGCGATCAGTAAGCACCTTCCAGCGGCACTTATTGATGCCACTCAGGTGTAGGCAGAGCCCAAGACAGAGGAGAGGGGTCCCAGGGTGACTGATAGACTTTCTGTAGGGTCGGTGGCTAGTGGCTTGGGACCGAGCCAGGTTCTGGAAGGGCCTTGCAAGCCTGTAAGATTGCCCATCTCTCCTGACAGGTGGTTGGTGGGGAAGGAGTGCTGATATTGAGGGAACTGGGATCCAGGGAGTTAAGGGTGAGACTCAAGTCCCCATTGGTGGGGGAGACAGGCCCTGTCCCTCCTGCCCAGGAGCAGGGGAAGGGGACGCAGCCTCAGTGCATGGGGATTTGAAACCAAAAGCCCTGGCCTGAGCTGGCACTTCCTTGCTCAGTATCTTGGTGAAGTCACAGAACCTTGGGGGACCAGGTTCTCTTCTGTCAAATGGGATTCTGCCCCATTTCCAGCTGTACTGCAGATAAATGGTAACTCAAAGAACAGTGAGAACAGTAGGTGCCTTGTACCATGTTGGAGTGACTAAAAGAGGCCATGCTCCCCCGTGACTTGATCCAATTCAGCTGTCATCTTGAAGGCTCTGGGGTGAGAGCTGCTGGCTGAGTGAGCTGCACTACGAGGCAGGAGGGTCCACCAAGGGCCTCAGTTTTTCCTGTTTCCTGGGCTTCTCGCCTTGTCCCTGAAAACAAGCAGGGAGATCAGCGAAGCCCCTCCTCCAGGAAGGGGTAGGGGAGAGAGCCACAGCATCCTTCACCTTGTGTCTCAAGGACAAGAAACCTGACAATACAGCCCAAATCTCTTCCCCGTTAGCATTATTTTCCTGCCCCTTCTGGAACCCTGGAACTGACCATCCCACAAAACAGCACATACACAAATCCCAGGCCTCACCTGCCCAAGGGCACCCCGGGGTCCTTCAGTTCTGAGGAACGATTGCCAACCCCCACCCCAAGGTCTGGTGGAGGGTGTTAGTCACAAGAGAAATCCCAGTGTTGGCTGGACTTCCTGCAGCTGGTGTCAGCCCTCTCAGCACCCATCTTGGCCCTGCCCCAGCCTCAGTTGACACTGGCTCTGTTCCGAGGGGTGGGCCTTGGTGCTGTGCCTGAAGGAGAAGCTGAGGGCCATGGGGCACAGTGGGAACTCACAGAGATGCTACTGCTGTCACTGCTGAACCTCCAGTGGGAGCTGCCTCCAGAGACCATCCATCAGCTGAGGAGAGAAGGTGCCCCTGTGCCCAGGGTCCTGCTAGTTACCCTGGTCCTTGGTATGGGCCCTGCCAGTGCCGTGTAGCGGTCACGCCTTCCCCTCTGCTGCAGGCCACTCAGATGGACCATTTCCAGCCCTGGTGTCCAGTAGTTGGGAGGGCCCGCTTTCACTTGGGTACCTTTACCTCCAATCTCAGAACACCTGTCCTGAAGAAAGGGCCTGTGGTTGCTCTACAAACTTCAGATTTTCATCTTGGGCAATTGGATGTGTCCTCATGAAGCCACCCTAGGTGAGAACTTATCTGGGGGCCAGGGAGCAGATCTTGGGGAATTTCCTGCATAACCCCCAGCAGTAGCTCAAAGCCTTTGGGACTGGGTTTCCTGCTGATTTTTGGGAAACAGCAGAGCTTACACCCATTCAAGCGGGATGAACCAGACAGAAGATTGACAGTCACAGGAAGGCTTTATTTGTGTGCAGCACACTCTTCAGCTAATGCCAAGTGCATAGCCTTGGTGTGCCCGGAACCTTATGACCTGACCCCAGTGCCATGGGCGTGGGCAGAGTCCTCCAGCTAAATGTGCAGCCCCACCCTCACCCCCAGGAGTCAGTTTTTGGAGATGTCTGAGTTTGGAGTTGCAGACGTTTCACCTGCATCCTTCATTTGACAGATCGGAAGACTGAGGCTCAGAGCAGGGCAGTGACCAAGGCCACCCAGCAGACAAGCAGCAGACAGCAGCCTGGTTCTGGTCATGGTTCCTGCATTTTCCTCCATCTCCTGAAGTTGCCCAAGGCTGAGAAGCTCTGGAGTTCTTGTTCAAGTATCCTCAGCCCCCAGCAAACATCTGCAGAATCCGTTTCAGCTGATTTAGAAATAAGGTAGGACCCAGTGGTTGTTTTAATAAGGCCACTAGGTGATTCTTTTGCCCCCAGGAAGTGGACTCAAACTCCTGGAAGACAGGCCCAGGCCTCCCCCAGCCACACCACACCCCACTCCCCACCACCCTTCTCAGGGAGCTCCTCCGCACATCAGTAAAGCCCCAGAACACTCAGTCTCCCATTGGGGAGAAGAAGCCACCCCAGGCCCTGTGGAGGAGGCAGGGGCAGAGGGTTTAGGGTCGGGGCTCCAGCCCCCGGTCTCATTCCCCCCTGCCCCCAGGCCTTTATCTCCAGCCCAAGGCTCACTTCTTCCCACAGTGGTTCCAGAGCCTTCCCACACCTCTCCCACTCCAGGGGGAGCTTGGGCTTCCTCTTCTGGCCCTACAGGCCCTTCGCTGGGCTGGCATCAACAATAGAGTGACCCTTGGGTGCAAGAATGGTCCCAGGGTCTGGCACAGGGCCCTGCATGGGGTTGGTGTCAGTTGCATTAAGTAGAGACTAGGCAGGTAGCTGAGATTATCTAAGGTAGGCCTTTCAGAGGGGCAGGGAGCAGTGGCACTGGAAGCATGCCCTTTGGGGCAGCCCAGGTGAGCCCCTGGGCCTGGGTGGGTTCACTGGCAAGATGGGGCTGGGGATCTGGAGAGGTATGAACCGTGACAGCCATTCCAACAAATGCTGGAAGGCCTGGAGCCTAAGAAGCTTGCGTGGAACCAAGGGCTCTGATGATAGTCTCTGTCTGTACATCCTACTCCTCTCCTCAGGCCAGCCTGCCCTCATGCTCTCTGGCTGGCGAGCACATTCCTCAGAGGCCTGGGTGCCAAAGCCCTGTCCTCAGGTAGCCCAGCCTCTCCGCAGACCCATCCAGGCCTGCCCTTAGCTATGTGGGACATGGACACGCCCCCAGAGCATGATGAAGGAGCCCTTTTGGGATGGGCTCCAATACACACAACTGCTCAGGGGTCCTGATGTAACAGGGAAGAACAAATCTGACTCCCTCTTAGATCTGTTTCTTTAACTTTAACCTTTGTGCCCCCAGGGGACCCAGCCAACTCTCAGATCAGAGTTTGCCCTGACAGCCATTGTGTGGAAGGGCCTGGAATCTGCTCTTATCATCACTGTCCTACGTGCCTTAGAAGTAGGAACCCTCTTAATCCTCTTGGAAACCCATGGGATAGGTCCCAGTACCATGACCCCTTTCTTCAGATGGGAGACTGAGGCGCAGAGAGCTTAGCTACCACCCCAGGGTCACAGAGCCCAGGCCTTCAGGCTCCAGCATCTGGGATGTGGTCAGTGCCTGTGCTGGGTTTCCCTGGCCTCCCTTTACCCTTCCCTGGGACCCCTGGCTGAAGCCTCAGCCCAGTGTGATTATTTGCAGAGATCAGGGGTTTGTACTGGGGGCTGGTTTCCCTGAGCACTGTTTCCCACAAGGCCAGCAGCTCAAGGGCCTGGGTTATATTTACCGCTGTACACCAGGCCCAGGCCCGCCACACTGCAGGGCCTGAATCATGTGTGTTGATGGAATACCTGAACCCAGAATGGCCACTGTCCTGTCCCTGCCTCAGTGTCCTCACCTGTAATTGAGAACTAGGAATGGGTCCCCTGAAAGTCTTACCAAGACCCTTCTCTGTGACACTGGGGAGTGACTGCCCTCTCTGTGCCGTGTCTCATCTGTATTAAGCAACTAGTAATGGGTACCCAAGGAGGGCATCCTCAGTCCATGCTGTGTGACTTTAGGCAGCCACTGCGCTCTCTGTTCCTCAGTGTCCTCAGCTGTATCAAAGAACTTGTAAGAGGGCCCCAGTGAGGCTCACTGAGACCCTGCTGTGTGATCTTGGCATCTCTTCCCTCTCTGTGCCTCAGTGTCCTCCTGTGTAACAGGGAACTAGTAAGAGGGCCTCCCCATGAGGACTCGCTAAGACCCTGCTGTGGGGCTTTGGGAAGCAACTGCTTTTTCTGTGCCGGGTGACTTGATGTGGCCATTTCCCTCTGTGTGCCTCAGTGTCCTCATCGTAATAGAGAACTAGTAACTGTGCCCCTGCTTCCCCGGACTCACTAAGACCCTGCAGGGAGACCTCAGGTGACTTCTCCCCTCTCTCTGTGTGTCCTAGTCTGTATTGAAGAACTTGTAACAGGTGCCCCAGGGGGTTCACTAAGACCGTGCTGTGTGACCTTTAGTGGCCGCTGCCCTCCCTGTGCCATGGTGCCCTCATCTGAAATAGAGAACGGAAGAGGTGGGGAGGCCTGCTACAGGGACAGGGTCCCATCTTTCTACTCCACACACCTGCTGAGCCACTGTGCATTCTGTTCCACCAGGCACTCCCGCACCTTGTCCCCAGCAGGTCACAGTGTGTTGATGCTCTGTGGCCACTGTAGTCACCACCCTTCCCTCATTAGATGTGCCCTCCCTCCTCTGTGAAGCCCTCCACATCACAGCCTTCTCATCTGGTGTTAATTGGTCCCTTGTTGTCAGATACCCAGGCTACCCCCTGCCCCCAGAATGTCTAGCCTAGGGCCAAGTACCCAGCAGGGGCTCAATCCAGGTTGACAGCCGCAGGGGAGGCACTTCTCCTTCAGAAGGATGCTTCTGTGGAGAGGCCAACTCCAGCTCTTCAGCACGCAGAGCAAGCCTAGTCTGTGTGGATGCTTAGGGACTGGTGGCAGATCACTGCCTGCATGTGTGCGTGTGTGTGCCGCTGGGAGCCGAGTTTCAAGAATGGAATCCACCTGATGACAAAGTCCAGGGGACTCTGAAGAAAGGAATCTGCCTGATGATAAAGTCCAGGAGATTCTGAAGAAGGCTCTGCAAGCCAGCATATTCACCAGGCCTCGAAACCCCCACCAGGCATTAGAGCCCAGTGCCTGGAGATACATACCATTGGCTTCTGTTTTTTGTTTTTAATAATCGATCCATGCCTTGCTTATTGTGCCTTAACTCTGTGTTCTTTTTCCTTAAGAAAGGAATTTATTATTCTCTATTTAAGCTTCTACCTATTTGTGTTTGTTAGCCTTTAGTTTATCTTTGGAGCTATGGCTCCGTGCTGTCTACTTCCAAAATAATAGCTCTGGGGAGGTTTCTGTTTTTTCACATGATGATCTTAGATAATGTGGGCATGCTTTATTTAGGCGGCGCAATTATTTAGTTTTGGCAGTATAGTATGTAGGCATTAGGAATTGATGATTATTATTACTTTATGGTATAAGTATAAAAATCTACTATAATGTTAGGAGTTCAAGTTAAGATTGTTGCTAGGTAGTAAATCGACATTTGTGTTAAAGGACAATAAGATGTATGTGACATCTGCAAGGTTGTCTGTGACCTGTATGTGCCTCTAGCTTTCTGCTTGTTCACTCTTTCATGGCTTTATGGTGTACTTTCCCCGATCCAGGTACCTTTTTCTTCTTCTACACTTAATCTGTAACCCTGGAACAGTGAGGAGATATTGATCTTTTTTGCTGATGTAAGTTTTAAGTTTTTCCCTATATAAGCTGCTGCTGTTCACCGATAAATTTGAGACTGCTTGAGCACTACTGGAGAGTGTGTGTGTCTCCGTTATTCTTCCTGCGCCTGCTGCCCCTCCTCTTCGGGAAATTGCCTGACCCGGGCGGGACCCCGCAGTGTGCCTGTGCATGTCTGTGCAACGTTTAAAAATTGGAAGATTTCAGACAACTGCGGTTTCTAGCTTTGATAGTTTTGAGAGGAAATGAGAAGTTCCAGCCTCTCTGGTGATGCTGCCTCAGGGAAAGCTCTTCTGAGGCCAGGTGGGAGCCCCCTCTGCTTGGGGCTTGTGTCCCCAGCTCGCCTCAGTCCTCTGAGTGTCCCTGGGCCCAGGCGCTCCTCCTGCCTCCCCTTGCCTTGCCCCTGGAGACTTCTGGGTTTGCAGGCCTCCCTCTGGCCCCTTAGTAGGTGCTTCAAGGCTACACCAGGGACACGAGGGCTGCAGGGAGGAGCCCACACGACCCCTGGATAGAGGGGAGCAACGGGATGAGCCTGCAGCCCTCACAGGAGGGGTGTGTCACCTGCCTTCTGAAGGCGCCAGGAAGGGGGAGGACAAGGACCAGGGCCAGAGTCTGGACAGTGTGCCCTGGATGCCCTGTCTTCCAGCCCAAAGCTGTGCCCTAGGCTCCCCCTTTCTCCCACTCCTTGTGCATGGCTGCAGCCAGGCTTCTGTAAATCTTGGCGGTACAGAGGCTGCTGTCCCAGCCTCAGCCCTGAGGGCAGCAGCCACGGGCCCCAGCCCAGCTCCATGTCTGGCAGCTCAGCCAGCTTAGCCCTGCTATGAGGTGGCCACCACTGTGAGAAATGGAGCCTCCGAAGGGAAAGGGATTGGAGCTCACAGGCTGGCAAGGGAACCACATGTGGTCTCAGCCCGGGAGCCGAGGGAGGCTAGAGGCCTGCAGGAGACGTAAGGATCAAGAAGGGCTTCATGAGGGACGTGATCTCTGAGCTGGGTCTCCAAGGACAAGCCATCAGCCAGCCAGGGCCCAGCCCAGCACAGAGCAGGAACCATGTGCATGACGAGTGAGCCAGCGAGTAAGTGAGCAGCCCCCTAAGAGCAAGGTCCTTCTTGACTTTTTTGTCCATGGAACATATCGCCACCTGACTTGGTGTAGATTTTATCCGTTTTTCTCAGCCTCCGCCAGGCTGTCTGCTGCTTGAGAATGGAGAGCCACCTGCTTGGTTTCCAGCTGTGTTGGAGTCAGGAACCCACCCAGCACACAGTAAACTCAGTGAACGTGCACTGGGTGTGTGGACACTGTAGGCCACAGACAGAATGTTCCAGATCAGAGTCATTCATGTATTACTGACTGAGCCCCCATATGTGCCCAGCACTGCCCTTGTGGTAGGCAGGGCTGTGAATGACACACTAGGAACACACAACCTATTAGAAGGGACTCATGCTGTGGGAACAAGCAGGGTTTGGGAGGGTCCGGGGTGCAGGTCGGGGAGGAGAGGTGGGGGGCTGTGGCCCCTGCAAGGACTTTTCCTCTGTGTGGGGGAGTCGGGGCCAGGTGTGGAGCAGGGGGCCTGCCCTCGGCCATGAAGGGGGGGAAGCTGTCCCTGTAGACGGTGCAGGCAGGGAAGGCTCCTCTGAGGAGGTGACACTTGAGCTGAGCCTTGTATGGACCCTTTTTTTTTTTTTTGTCTTTTTTGCTATTTCTTGGGCCACTCCCGCGACATATGGAGGTTCCCAGGCTAGGGGTCGAATCGGAGCTGTAGTCGCCGGCCTACGCCAGAGCCACAGCAACGCAGGATCCGAGCCGTGTCTGCGAGCTACACCACAGCTCACGGCAATGCCGGATCGTTAACCCACTGAGCAAGGGCAGGGACCGAACCCGCAACCTCATGGTTCCTAGTCGGATTCGTTAACCACTGCGCCACGATGGGAACTCCCTTTTTTTTTTTTTTCTTTTTTTGTGGACCCTGTCTTAACCGTCTCTAAACTTGATGCTTTACTATCTGCCCTGCAGGCATGGTGGGTACCCCCTGTTCTAAGTCACCTGGACGTAGCAGGAGGTCACGTCCTGCTACCCTTGTCAGCCCCTCCTGCCCCCACGAGGGGTCAATCCCAGCACGTCCTCTATGGGACTCCTGCTCCGGGCCACTCTCCACCTGCCCTGCCCCCAGGATCAGGTCCCAGACAATTCGGGCCACCCCTGCCCCGACCCCCATGAAGTTACTCAAAAGGGCCAGTCCTCAACCTGCTTAGCCTGCCTGGCCTTTCCTCCCACAGAAACCACCATATAGGCTCCTGTCCATCCCCAGCTCCCTGCTCTTTGGCCTCCTGACTTCCCCTGCATCCCCGAGTGTTGTGTCCCTGCGTGGTGTGTCCCCTGTGGTGCGCAGTCCCCCCATGGTGCATCCCTGCGTGGTGAGCCTCCCCTCCTCCTTGTACCGTGAGTACAAACCCCCTCTTCTATGGCAGTTGTCTCCTGATCTGTTGGCCTTACTGAACCTCAAATTTCCTATTAAACTTTCTGTTTACACCAGCCTATAAGAGCCTTTGCAGATCCTTAGAGTAAACAAACGAAGAACAAGAGAACTGCATACCTCAACCATATTGTCAACCGGTTGAATATTTTACTATGAATTAGAAATCTTTTCCCCTAAAATCACAGGCTCCATAAGGGTGGAGGGAAGGACCAGACACCTGCGTGGTCCTGAGTATCCATCTCCCCAAACTGAGGGCTCAGATCCAGACTTGACCAAGTCCCAGCTCTGCCTTCACAATATGAGTGGAATCCGTTGGTTTTTCAAAGTAGGTTTTACACTTGTCCGCCTAGTGGGAAAGTTCTGAACTCATCTTTCCAGCAATAATCAGGTTACATCACACGTGATATGTCCCGTTCCCTGAGTTAACTGATTAGAATCTGCAGATATTAGAAGGGAAAGTGTCAGGGACACTGCATCTTTGGGAGATAGAGGGGGTGGGGCCCTGGAAGATAGCTCATCTTCTCCTGTTAGATTCCCAGAGAAAAGCACCGAGAGGAGAATGGGTTGGGGCTGAGCTCAGCTGTCATGGTGGAAAGGAGGGCTGGGACTTGAGAGAGCTGTGGTCCTGGGAGCAGCCTGACCACGGGAAGCACAGGATGTGCCCCTGGCAAGACGGCTGTCCTGCTTAGGTGGAGGCTCGGCTGCCCTAACAAAGGGCCCCACAGCAGAGGAGCCAGCAGAAGTCGGCATCTCTCAAGCCAGGTCTGGAGGCAGACAGTCCAGGGGTGGTCAGGGAACGTCCTGTCCCTGGTACTCTGTCATCCCAGAAGAGCTGCCCTCGTGCACACTGGCAGGGTGGAGCTGGAGCCTCAGAGTGGACGGGCCTGTTCCACTCTCCTTGGACTGTGCAATGCACTTCCCTAGATTTCCTGGAGACTTTCCTAGAGGCTGTGCAAATCGCTTCCCATCCTGTCCTAGAGGGAGAGCCGGTCACACACCCTGCCTTGCCGCAGAGGGGGTGGGTTCTCTGTAGCCGTGGGCAGCCACGTAACCAGCTAGAGGTGGGGGTTCCGTGCTCTGGGACAAGGACAAGGCTATTGGGAGTCACCTGTATGCCTCGGCCCCACCCCTTTCAATGTTCCCTCCCACCAGCCAACTACTCTCTAGCCAGGGTCATTCCTTATGAGAGTTTGTCCATCAGAGAAATTGCATTCGTTAACAATTCATTAGTTAATAATTGCATTAGTTAATAATTAGTTAATAATTCAACGGGCTGGTGGGCACCTGTCATTAGTTTGGCTGGCAAATCACCAGCAGGTGCTCCATCACTGACTCTGAAGCTCTCTCCCACCTAGAGCTCATGGGTCCCCTGGAGCCTGGAGCCGAGGCATCTTGTCCAGTGGAAGGTGACCATGTCACTCCCTGCTCATGGATGCCCTGCTCTTTAGAACAAAACCCAAAGCCCTCCCTGTGGGACTGAGCTTGGGCTAATGAGGGCGATCAGAGGCAGCCCCGGCCCAGCCAGCCAAGGCCTGAGGCTCACAGACAAGGAGGAGACAGTTGTAATGAAACACAGCATCCTCGGAGCCCACTGCTTTCCAAGTCTGGACCTGGGGGATGTTTCCGTTTGGAGCCCCAGAGTACAGAGCACGATGCGCCAGTGGGGGTGGTCCTGGAAGCAAGGGTGCTGGGCTGTTCCAATCCCTGCTCCCCAGGCTCTTTGCATACTTCTGTCCTGTGTGTGCCTGACAGTGAAGCTTCTTCCTGCCCAGATGCCTGCTCTCCAGCTGCTGTGGTCAAACCCATGGGTGGTAGGGTTTGAGAGTCAGGAAGGGCAGCTTCACGGGGAACTGACCACACCCATGCCACTTCTCTGCCTCGCCCTGCAGTCTGGTTCACAGGACTTTGTGATCCTGTTATGGGCCTCTCAGTCATAACTAACACAGGTCACAGGACCAAAAGTTCCCCTCAGCCCTTCTGAAAATGTTCAAAAGTAACGTTAGTGCAGGAGGGTAATGCACAGATTCTGCATTTCCGCCCTGCAGTGCAGCAGTTGTTGCTGTTGGGAGTCATTGTGATCGTGCTCTTAAGTCACTTTTCCATTTAGTTGTGCCGACCAGCTCCAGGTACTACATGATCACAAGCTTCTCAGGCTGGAGTGTACACAGCCCCATTTCTGTGCAGGGAGGATGTGAAACAGAGTATCTGTGTGACATCTTTCTGGGACATCAAGCTAATTAACAGGGATTGGAAGAACGAAGTACTTGACAAGAACTGCCCCCTCCCCCACCACCATGGGGGAGGGGAGGAGGGCCCCAAGAAAGACAGCCCAGGCTCTGAGGTTTCACCCAGCTGGGGGCTGAGGGGCGGACCTGCAGCCAGGGTGGCCTCTCCAGGTGGCTCCAGGCCATCTTTAGAGCGGTCCAGGTTTCTGGTTAGGATGCCCTGAAGGATGCCATGGAGGTGTTGGACCCCTCTTGATTTGAATCCTGGGCCGAGATCTCCCCATTGTCCAGTGGGCGAAGTCCAGGGAGCACGGCCTGACCTTGCTCCTTGGCCACTTTGGGACGTATAGTGGGCTCACTTTGTTGTGAGGCTTCTTGCTAGGCAGCCTGCAGCATAGGTGTTTTCAAATCAAGTTCCTGTATCTCCCAGTTACCCCTGCTGTTTCTGGGTGTGGTCAGAGGGAGATGCTGGGGACACATCATCAGGCTGCTGGTGCTGTGGGTGGAAGGGAAGGTTCCAGGGCCACACTGAGGGTGGGCTAGGGGCAGGTGTCTTCGCCTCCAGGCTGGGCAGAGGCCTGGCAGGCTCTTTGCCTTCTGCCCTGACTCCTGTTCCTCCTGAAAACTGCTCGTTTTTCTCCTGGTTGAGCCCCAAGCGGGGAAAAAGAGGCTCACTGCGCATGGATGCCTCAGGTCTTGGGGGAGGCTAAGCCCCATGGAGGTCAATCAAGGTCAGCAGACGGGGAGGGACTCCCCAGGAGGGTGTGTCATCCACCTTGGGCCTCCTCAGAGCTCATGCTGCCGTGCCTCCTGCCTGTTCCGAAGCCCTGGATCTGACCTTCCCCAAGCCTGGGGGTCCTTGTCACAGGACAGCTTGCCATAGGGCCTGAATGGCTCCTCCTGGCCCATGTTCACCCGTGGATGCTTCATGAAGTCAATTAAAGTGTCAGTGTCACTTGGGTCAAGGGTTATCACTTTGTAAAGAGGTTTTCTGTCTCTGAGGAGAGATAAAAGGGAAGACAGTGTTTGCTGTCAGGATTCGCTGTAGCAGCTCCCAGGAGTTCTCTCCTCCAAAGGACAGGCCCCCGTCACCATCAAGTAGAGTATACTTCCAGTTTCCCCGTGTACACTGCGGGGCCATTGTAGCTTTGGCCCAGGGAGAGCTCCGGGGCAGCGTGAGCAGGCCTGCCACAGAAGGTGTCAACCTCGGCATGCCCGTTACACTCACTGCTGAGGCCAAAGATGTAATTTGGATTTCATCTCAGCATTAAGGAGGAGGTTCCATGGCTCCAGGCTCCATGACACCCCTCTGGTAGCACCAGAGCCACAGCAGTGACAGTGCTGAGTCCTTGACCACTGGGCCAGCAGGGAACTCCTTTTTCCTTCTTTAAACTCCAGTCAGTGCCTAGTACTGAGCAGGAACGCAATAAAGAATTATTGCGTGAAATAAATAAAGACTGTGTATCTGAAGATGATTTTATGAGCTTGTCCTGGAGTTCTTGCTATGGCGCATTTGGTGAACAATCTGACTGCAGAGGCTTGGGTCTCTTTGGAGCTGCAAGTTCAATCCTCGACCCAGTGGCACAGTGGCTGAAAGGATCCAGGGTTGCCGCAGCTCTGGGGTAGGTCACAGCTGTGGGCTCAGATTTGACCCTTGGCTCAGGAACTTCCATATGCTGTGCGTTTGGGCAAAAGACAAAACAAAACAACAGCAACCCAAAAGAGCCCATCCTCTCCAGTCCAGAAGCATAGATAATAGACATGTAAAGAAACAATTTCCAGTTCAGGTATTAAGATTCACTGGAAGAATCTATAAAGTACTAAGTTAGCTTCGGAGAAAGAGATACTTATTTATCTGGGAAAGAGAGCCCTAATCAAGGATGACTTCTCAAAGCAGGCCCCGTCTTAAAAGATGAAAAGAATTTGTCAAAGTAGTAGAGGGAAAACATTTCAGATTAAGGAATGGATAAAGCAGAGACATAACAACTCTTTTGGAAGTCATGTATAATGCTGCAGGTGAGGTTTGGTGTGTTGTGAAAAAGGTGTTATTAGGAGGTAGAGAATAGAGTATATTGTGACTTTGTATGTTTGTGCTGCATTTTTACATTTCATTTTGTTCATTGATTCTGGTAGATGAATTTGGGGATGAATTTCTGGGATGTGTGTATGCCTTTAACCTGGTGACATCTGGTATTTTTCTAATGGTTTCTATTTCTTAAGGAAGCAAATTTCAGCTAAAGATTCAGCTTAGTTTAAACAGTCAGTTGATAAACTGTTGTTTTTAAATCTATTGTTAGAAAGATTCTTGTATACATCTGTTCTAAGTAGTTCATTTTTTTTTGTTCTTTAAGCAAATGATCTTGAAATAAAATTTTTATGTTGAGATGTTTGTCAGTGTCTTTGTAGCAGTAAGGAGTAATGCAGAGATTCCATGGACCCTTTACCCATTCTCCCTCAATGATAACATCCTACAAAACTCTGAGACACCAGAGCCGTGATATTGACATCGAAGCAGACCATTTCCATCACTACAGGAATCCCTACTGATGCCCTTTTGTAGCCATAGCCACACTCATTCATCACCATCCCTTTTGTATAACCCTTGACGGCCACTAATGGGTTCTTCATTTCTGTAATTTTGTCACTTCAGGAAGGTTATATAAATGGAATAACACAATATTTCACCACCTTTGCAAATGGCTTTCTTTCACTGATGTAATTCTCTGGAGCTTCATGGATGTCATTGTGTGTATCAAGAGTTCATTCCTTTTTAATTGCTTGGTAGTTATCCATGGTACGGATGTACCACACACAGTTTGTTTAATCATTCACCCGTTGAAGGGTATCTGGGTTGTTTTGGCTGTTATGAATAAGGCTGCCATAAACATGGGTGTACAGGATTTTTGGTGAATGCAATTTTTTATTTCTCTGGGACAAATGCCCAGGAGTGCAATCACTGGGTTCAATGGGTCGTCTTGTTTCAGTGTTTTAAGAATGTGCCAAACTTTTTAGAGTGCCTTATCATTTTACATTCTCAACAGTCTGTTGAGTGATCCAGAGTCTCTGCATCCTTGCCAGAACGTGGCAGTGTTTCTAGTTTTTATTTTAGCCGTTCTTGCAGGGGTATAATGATTATCTCATTGTGGTTTTAAGGCGTTCCTACTGGCTAATGATGCTGGACATCTTTTCATGTACTTCTTTGCCATCTCTATGTCTTTTTCATTGACATGTCTTTTGCCCATTTTCTTTTATTTTCTTATTTTTAATTTTTGTCTTTTTAGGGCTGCACTTGTGGCATATGGAGGTTCCCAAGCTAGGGTTGAAAGCAGAGCTGTAGCCGTTGGCCTATACCACAGGCACAGCAATGCCAGATCTGAGCCATGTCTGCAAGCTACATGGCACTGCTGGATCCGTAGCCTGCTGAGCAAGGACAGGGATCATACCCACGTCCTCATGGATACTAGTCAGATTCCTTTCCACTGAGCCACGGCAGGAACTCCCTTTTGCCCATTTTCTAATACGATTTTTTTTTTTTTCTTACTGTTGAGTTTTGAGTCCTTTATATAGAGACTAGTCCTTTGGCAGTGAGTGGTTTGTAAATGTTTTCTCCTGGACTGTAATTTGTCTTTTCACCTTTATCACATGGCCTTCCGTGGAGCAAAAGTTTTAAATTTTGATAAGTTCTAATTTATAATTGTTTCCTTGTGGTGTCATCTAAGAACACTTTGTCTAACCCTAGACCTTTAAGATTTTCTTCTGTTTTCTTTTTTTATTATAATGATTTTTATTTTTTCCATTATAGCTGGCGTACAGTGTTTTGTCAGTTTGCTTCTGTACAGCGTGGTGACCCAGTTACACATACATGTATAGATTCATCACAAGCGATTAGACATAGTTCCCAGTGCTACACAGCAGGATATCATTGCCTATCCATTCCAAAGGCAATAGTCTGCATCTATTAACCCCAGCATCCCAGACCATCCCCCTCCCTCCCCCTTCTCCCAGGCAAGCACAAGTCTGTTCTCCAAGTCTATGATTTGCTTTTCTGTGGAAATGTTCATTTGTGCTGTATGTTAGATTCCAGATATAAGTGATATCATATGGTATTTGTCTTTTTCTGACTTACTTCACTCAGGATGAGAGTCTCTAGTTCCATCCATGTTGCTGAAAATGCATTATTTGTTCTTTTTTAATGGCTGAGTAGTATTCCATTGAGTATATATACCACATCTTCCTAATCCAATCATCTGTCAAAGGACATTTGGGTTGTTTCCAGCTCTTGGTTATTGTGAATAGTGCTGCAATGAACATGCAGGTGCATATGTCTTTTTTGAAGAAAGTTTTGTCTGGATATATGCCCCAGAGTGGGGTTGCTGTGTCATATGGTAGTTCTACGTATAGATTTCTAAGGTACCGCCATACTGTTCTCCACAGTGGTTGTACCCAGCTTCCATTCCCACCAACAGTGCAGGAGGGTTTCCTTTTCTCCACACCCCCTCCAGCATTTGTTATTTGTGGACTTATTAATGATGGCCATTCTGATAGTTTTGATTTGCATTTCTCTAATGATCAGGGACGTTGAGCATTTTTTCATGTGCTTGTTGGCCATCTGTATATTTTCTTTGTAGAAATGTCTATTCAGGTCTTTTGCCCATTTTTCCATTGTGTTGTTGGTTTTTTTGCTGTTCAGTTGTATACGGTGTTTCTATATTTTAGAGATTAAGCCCTTGTCGTTTGCATCATTTGACACTATTATCTCCCTTTCTGTAAGTTGTCTTTTTGCTTTCTTTTTGTTTTCCTTTGCTGTAGGAAAGCTTGTCCATTTGATTAGGTCCCATTGCTTTATTTTTGCTTTCATTTCTGTTGCTTTGGGAGACTGACCTGAGAAAATGTTCATGAGGTTGATGTCCGAGAATGTTTTGCCTATGTTCCCTTCCAGGAGTTTGATGGTGTCTTGTCTTCTATTTAAGTCTTTCAGCCATTTTGAGTTTCTTCTCATGCATGGTGTGAGGATGTGTTCCAGTTTCACTGATTTGCATGTAGCTGTCCAGGTTTCCCAGCAATTCTTGCTGAAAAGGCTGTGTTTTTCCCATTTTATATTCTTGCCTCCTTTGCCAAAGATTAATTGACCATAGGTGTCGGGGTTTGTTTCTGGGTTCTCTGTTCTGTTCCATTGGGGTATCTATCTGTTTTAGTTACCAGTACCACACTGTCTTGATGACTGTGGCTTTGGAATATTGGCTGAAGTCTGGGAGAGTTACGCCTCCTGCTTGGTTTATGTTCCTCAGAATTTCTTTGGCAATTCTGGGTCTTCTGTGATTCCATAAAAAGTTTTTGGATTGTTTGTTCTAGTTCTGTGAAAAATGTCATGGGTAATTTGGTAGGGATTGCATTGAATCTGTAGATTCCTTTGGGTAGTATACCCATTTGTACAATATCAATTTTTCCATCCCAGGAGCATTAGACATCTTTCCATTTCTTTGCATCTTCTTTGATTTCCTTAATAAATGTTTTATAGTTCTTAGCATAGAAGTCTTTCACCTCCTTGGTCAGGTGTATTCCTGGGTATTTGATTTCTTCAGGTGCATTTTAAAAGATATGGTATTTTTGTATTCCTTTTCTCATAGTTCATTATTAGCGTACAGAAACGTGACAGATTTCTGAATGTTCATCTTATATCCTGCTACTTTGCTGAATGTGTTGATCAGTTCACACAGTTTTTGGGTTGAGTCCTTGGGGTTTTCTATATATAGTATCATGTCATCTGCATACAGTGGTAGTTTTATCTCTTCTCTTCCTATTTGGATCCCTTCTATTTCCCTTATTTGTCTGGATGCTGTAGCTAGGACTTCCAATACCATGTTGAATAACAGTGGTGAGAGTGCACATCCTTGTCTTGTTCCAGATTTTCATGGGAAGGCTTTCAGCTTTACTCCATCGAGTATTCATTTGTTGTGGGTTTGTCACAAACGGCTTTGATTATGTTAAGGAATGGTCCATCTATACCCACTTTGGTAAGAGTTTTGATCATGAATGGATGTTGGAGTTTGTCAAATGCTTTTTTCTTCCTCTGCTGAGATGAACATGTGGTTTTTGACTTTTCTTTTGTTAATGTGGTATATGATGTTGATTGATTTGCATATATTGAACCATCCTTGTGAACCTGGGATGAATCCCACCTGGTCGTGGTGTACAATCTTTTTGATATGTTGTTGGTTTCAGTTGGCTAAAATTTTGTTGAGAATTTTTGTGTCTATATTCCTCAAAGATATTGTTCAATAGTTTTCTTTTTTGGCAGTATCTTTGTCTGGTTTTGGAATTAGGGTGATGATGGCATCATAGAATGTCTTTGGGAGTGTTCCTTCCTCTTCCACCTTTTGAAAAAGTTGAAGGAGGATGGGTATAAGTTCCTCTTTGTATGTTTGGTAGAGGTCACCTGTGAAGCCATCTGGTCCTGGACTTTTATTTGTAGGGAGTGTTTTTATGATATATTCAATTTCATTTCTAGTGATCAGTCTGTTCAGCTGATTTACTTCTTCTTGATTCAGTTTTGGCAGGCTGTGAGTCTCTAGAAAGTTGTCCATTTCTTATAGGTTGTCAAATTTGTTGGCATACAATTGTTCATAGTATTCTCTCATGGTCTTTTGTATTCCTGTATTATCCATTGTGACCTGCTCCTTTTTCATTTCTTATTTTGTTTAGTAGGGTTTTTTCTCTCCTCTTCTTGGTGAGTCTAGCCAGAAGTTTGTCAATTTTGTTTACCTTTTCAAAGAACCAGCTCTTGGTTGATTGATTTTTTTCCTATTGTTTCTTGAATCTCTCTCTTACGGATTTCCTCTTTGATCTTTGTGATTTCCTTCCTTCTGCTGACGTTAGGTTTTGTTTGTTCTTCTTTTTCTAATTCATTTAGGTGTTGAGTGAAGTTGTTGATTTGAGATTTTTCTTCTTTTTTGAGGAAGGCCTGTATTTCTATGACTTCCCCTCTGAGCCCTGCTTTTGCAGCATGCCATAGATTTTGAGTGGTTGTGTCTTTATTATCATTTGTCTCAAGGTATTTTTAAATTTCTTTCTTGATTTCCTCATTGACCCATTGGTTTTTTTAGTAGCATGGTGTCTAGTCTCCATGTAGTTAGTTTTTTCTCATTTCTTTTCCCATGGTGGCTTTCTAGTTTCATGCCTTTGTGGTCAGAGAAGTTACTTGAAATTATTTCTATACTCTTAAATTTATTTTGGTTAGCTTTGTGCCCCAGTATGTGATGAATCCTTAAGAATGTCCTTTGTGCACTTGAGAAGAATTCATATTCTGATTTTTTGGGACATGATGTCCTGAAAATGTCAATTAAGTCTAACTTTTCTAGTGTGTCATTTAGGTTCCCTGTTGCCTTATTGATTTTCTGTCTAGAGGATCTGTCTATCAACATGAGTGGGGTGTTAATATCACCTACTATGATTGTATTTGCATCAATTTCTCCTTTTTTTGTCTGTTAGTATTTGTTGGAGTATCTGATTGTTCCTATTGTAGGGGCATATATGTTGACTATTGTAATATCCTCTTCTTGAATGAATCCTTTTACCATTAAATAGTGCCCTTCTTTGTCTTTCTTTATAGCCTTCATTTTAAAGTCTACTTTGTCTGATAGGAGTATTGCAATGCTTGCTTTCCTGTCTTGTCCATTGACATGAACAATATTTTCTCATCCCCTCACTTTCGATCTATGTGTCCTTTGCCCTAAGATGAGTCTCTTGTACACAGCAGATTGTAGGTTTTCCTTTTTTATCCAATCTGCTACTCTGTTTGTCTTTTGATTGGAGAATTCAGTTCATTGATATTTAAGGTAATTATTGATAGATATGAATGTATTGCCATTTCAATCCTTGTTCTCCAGTTGATTCTATGTTTCTCCTTTCTTGTTGTGGTTAAATGAGTTCCATTTATTTTCTGCTTGAGTACTTTTCTTTTTAGTTTTTGTGAATGTACTGTTTGGTTTTGCTTTGTGGTTGCCCTGATTTTCAAGGATGTTAACCCCTTCCTGTCTCTGCTTGCTTTAGCCTGATGGTCATATAGGCTCAAACACATTATTTAAAAAAGGGAGTCTATATTGTCTTACTTTCCTTCCCTACATTCTATGACTTTGAAATCCTTTTTAAACATCTTCATGTTTGTCCTTTTGCTGTTCCTTGTGTTTATCATCGCTTTTGCAGTAGTTTTTTTGTTTTTTCCTCTCTTAGATCTGTATGCTGCCTTATTTAAGTGATTGCTTTCCAATGGTGGTTTCCTCCGTCCAATTTCTTTACTTTTTATTTTAGAGAAGCCCTTTGAGTATTTCTTTTAGAATGGGTTTAGTATTGCTGTGTTTTTAGCTTTGGTTTGTTGGAGAAATTCTTTATTTCCCCTTCTATTTTACTTATTTATTTATTTTTATCTTTTTATTTCCTCAATACATTATTTTTTTTCTACTGTACATCATGGTGACCCAGTTATACATAATGTGTACATTCTTTTTTCTCACATTATCATGCTCCACCATAAGTGACTAGACATAGTTCCCAGTGCTACACAGCAGGATCTCATTGCTAAACCATTCCAAAGGCAATAGTTTGGACTTTCTGTGTGGCTCCCCTTCTATTTTAAATGATATTCTTGCTGGATAGAGTTTTCTAGGTTACAAATTTTTTTTTTCTTTTCAGCACCTTAAATATATCTTTCCACTCCCTTCTGGCCGGGAGTGTTTCTGTAGAGAAATCAGCTGATAGCCTTATGGGGTTTCCCTTATAATTAATGCTTTGTTTTTCTCCTGCTGCCTTTAGAATCCTCTCTTTATCTTTAACTTTTGCCATTTTTTACTATAATATGTCTTGTGGTGGGCCCGTTTGGTTTCAACTTGTTTGGGGCCCTCTGCGCTTCCTGTATCTTGCTATCAGTTTCCTTTAGATTTGGAAAGTTTTCAGACATAATTTCATCCCATGTATTTTCAATCCCCTTGTCTTTTTCTCTTCCTTCTGGAATTCCTATTATGCATAGACTGGGCTTCTTTGTATTATCCCATAGATCTCTTATATTACTTTCATGTTTTCTCATTTGTTTTTCTGTCTGCTTGTGCTGATTGGGCAACTGACATGAATCTATCTTTCAAGTCACTAATTTGTTCCTTGGCATTATTTATTCTGTTCTTTAGTGCCTTTAGCTCAGTTTGCTTCTCTGCCAAGGAGACATCTCTCGCCATCTGTAGAACACGTAGACCATGCAAGAAGCACCTCATCCTGCTTAGCCCCCATAGGAAGTGCTGCAGCAGCTGCTCCTAGTTGTATGTTCCTGGGAAGGGAGAGTGATCAAGCATCTGGGCAGTGCCCAGAGCTTTGGCTGTGGCAGCAGCAGGCAGGTGTGCTCTCAGAGGAGCAAGAGCAATAGGAGGTGTTCCATCACAATGTCCTCCTGCATGGTGCCCTCTGAGGTGGTTGGGGTTGCAAGTGGTTCTTGTTCAGGGATCCCCAGTGGCAGTGCCCACCTTTGGAGTCAGAGATAATGGCAGTGGTTTCCCCTCCACCTGCAGAGCATGCAAGAAGCACCCTGTCCCGCTTAGCCCATGCAGGAGTTGTTGCACCAGTAGATCCTAGATGTAGGGTCTTGGGAAGGGACAGTGATCAAGCATCTGGGTGCTGCCCAGAGCATTTGGCAGTGTCAGCTGCAGGGCAAGATTTTCCCCAGGGGTTTGAAAGCAATAATGTTTGATGCTTGGTTGCAGTGCCCCCCCCCTTTTTTTGCCTGGCATCTGAGGTGATGGGGGCCACAGGTGGAGCCCACTCACAGGCCCCCATTGGTGGCAGGCCACTCCTCCTTCTGGCCTCTGAGAAGACCACCCTGGTCCATTCCTGCCACCTGTAGATCACACAAGAAGCACCACATTGCACTTAGCCCCCCACTGCCCTTAGCCCTCACAAAGGTGCCCAGCTACCCAGAGCCTGCACAAGAAGTGCCCGTCTCCCATCTCCCATAGCCCAAACAAGTGGCTTCTTGCCACCCATAGCCTGCACCAGAGACATCCCACCCTCTGAAAGCCTGCAGAGAGATGTGCAGGGAGATTCCTATGACAGTCCACCCCTCCTCCTCTCGCCCTCCCCAACACTGGCCGCTTGGTTCTCCTATGGGCCCTGACCTTCTCCCGGGTTCTCTCTGCCATGGCATTCCACTCCCCAGCCTGTAGCACACCACTCCCTCACATATGGCACAGTGCTCCTTAGCCCCTTAGGCTGTCCCCACACCACCAACCCCAGTCCTCCCCCGGGACTGACCTCCAGAGCCTAAGTCTCAGCTCCCAGCCCCCACCCAAGCCTCTCAGGGGCGGTGGTGCAGATGATTTGTGCAGCTCTCACTCTACTTTGCCCTCCTCGGTCCAACTGTTGTGCTTTTCTTGGCATCTTTGAGGTCCCTCTGTCATGGCTGATCTCCCAGTCGGTCAGGTGGCTTGCCTGAGTGTGAGTTCCTTTTCTCCTTTGTAGGTCCCTCCCAGGAATGCTAGTCCCATCCAGATTCCCTTCTCTCTCTCTCTTTTTTTTCTTTTGTTCTAGCCAGTTATGTCAACAGTTTCTTTCTTTCTTTTTTGTCTTTTTGCCTTTTTCTAGGGCTGCACCTGTGGCATATGGACATTCCCAGGCTAGGGGTCTAATCGGAGCTGTAGCGCCAGCCTATGGCACAATTCTGGATCTGAGCTGTGTCTGTGACCTACAACACAGCTCGTGGCAACACAGGGCCCTTAAACCACTGGACGAAGCCAGGGATCAAACCCGCAACCTCATGGTTCCTAGTCGGATTTGTTAACCACTGAGCCATGATGGGAACTCCAAGAGTTTCTTGCCCTTTTTGGAGGTTTAAGATCTTCTGCCAGCAACCAGTTGATGTTCTGGGTGAGTCATTTTACATGCAGATGTGTTTTTTTGAAGTGTCTGTGGGAGAAGTTAAGCTCAACGTCTTACTCCTTCACCATCTTGATCCGCCTCTCCAAAAGTATTTACTCTCAGTTTGGAGATGTCTCCTGACTGGCAGTATGTGCAAAGTTAATTGATCATGAAGAATTTCATAAATAGTCATTTTCCAATAGAAAACTCTCAGGAGTTAATGCATTACACCTTACCCTTGGAGTAAAACAAACTAGACAAATGATCACATTGACGAAGGAAGGAATATATAATTTTCATATGGAACTAAAATGTGCGGCAATAAAAACACTTATTACTTCATTTCCTATCATTAAATATAAAAGCAATTTTATGCAACTTCCAGGTACTCCTGCATATGGCATACCATTTTTTCTTAAAGTGTCATTATAGCATAATAACCATACAGGGAGAAGTGCATTTTTATTTTTTCCTTTGTATGTATGCATACATTTAAGTTCAAATTTATCAGTTTTGTATATAGTCTATAATGCATTGGGAGATGCTGGTTTTCATGATTATCATTATTTTGGATTGTGTTACTTTGGATTGTTTTGGATTATTAAAAAAAATTTTAGAAGGAAAGGAGGAGCCCACTCTAAAGAACAAAATAGGGATCCTTTCAAATGGTAACCTATTGATTCTCAAAGAAAATGACTGATGAATTGTAAGAAGCATGTATGGCAGATTTTCTATTCTTATAAACATCATTGTTGATTTTCAAGAGTCTAGTTTTGAGTTCTAACAATTTTAAAAGTACTTATTTCAGAATGTAGTGAATAGCAACCCTAGGTCTCAAGAAAGGAAATGCAGCTTTGCTCCCCAGTTCATGCAGAATAACTTTTCCAAAACTTAGAATTTTGTAAAATATTTTAATAGCCAGTTTTTCTACAAATACGTATGAAGAGCCAGAATAGACAATATTTTTTTATGGCCCCACCTGTGTCATATGGAAGTTTTCAGAGTAGGGGTCAAATCAGAGAGGCAGCTGCCACATCCACTGCAAGGCCAGTTCTGAGACACATCTGCAACCTCAGCTGCTAGCTTTCAGTAATGCTGGAACCTTAACACACTGAGTGAGGCCAGGGATCAAGCCTGCATCCTCAGAGAGACAGTACCAGGTCCTTAACCCGCTGAGCCTCCACAGGAGCTCCAGAAATGACAATATTTTAAATGTTACTTTTATTTTATGAAGTGCCACTTTTTGCTGTACATGAGTAGTGATGTTTTGTAATTATACAATATATCATCATCTTTTTTCTTTTTAATATTAGAAATTTTGTTTCTGCAGGTAATTTTTAGTGCCTTGTTGGAATATAGAGTTCTATGAAGAGAAAGGCATGGTATTAGTTACAGTTTAATCCTGAGAATATTGCAAGTTCTGAAATATTGGAAGCTCTCAGAAAATATTTCTTAATAATTGAAAAGGTGATAGATGAATGAATAAGAGGATTTAGATCATTTTCCTCCTGCATGGAACATTTATGTTGTTAATTCCTGAGTCACATTTTCCCTTTTGGGTCAGATGATGGTTATAGTGTTCCCCCTTGCTTGTGTGTGTACCTGCATGCATGTGTGCACATGCACACAACATACAAAGACACACAGGAGCACATACACACAGTAATGCTGCAGCCAACAAACACCATGTGCTTTATGTTCACTTCTGCTAATGATACCAAATCCCCCCACGTCCTAGTCCTCCAGTCCATAATGTTACACATAGAAGGTTATTTCTTTTTTTGATAGCAGAGATATCTGTCCAGGGCTCACTAGTCTGGGCAAAGGTTAGGGAGGCTCAGGGCCTCAGGCAGAGTGGGGGCCTCACCCAGAGCACCTGGCCCACAGTGACACCCAGGGGCCCAGAAAGGGCAGCCCCAGCCCTTGGCTCCATGCGCCTCTCCCTACCACCAGGCTCACCAAGTCAGCTCTCGCCCTGGACTCCAATGTGGCCAGGGAAGTGTGGGCCACAGCCTCCTCTGCCTGGGTGGCTGGGGCAGAGCATTGGCAGGAGGGGCGGGGGAGGGACTTGGGCCAGCGAAGTAAGTGGGTCTATTTTCCTGGGCCCTAGATGGGTCACTCCTGACCAGGCTGGTATTTGGGGAACACACAGACTCTCTAAAAAGTCAGCGCTGAGCAAAGAGTCCCATCTCTCTTCCTGGACCCCACTGACCCACTCACCCTACGCACCACAATTTCCAGGATAAAGCGTGTTCCAGACATGGCATCCTTAAAACCATTACTGTCAATTGCCTTGGTAACTGTATAAGTTTTTGCTTTTTTTTTTTTTTAATCTCTTTAGGGCTCCAATTGGAGCTACAGCTGCATCAGTCATCAGTCAGATTCCTTTACCCACGACACCACAGTGGGAACCCCTGTATTTTCTATGGAGTTCATTTAGAGCCGAATACATAGAAATGCTTTTACCTTTGCAGAGGTTAAGTAGGAAATTCAATGTTCTCTAACAAACTTTTCCAGGTCTTTGCTCTCTCTGCATATGTTCAATGATGGTCCTAGGAAAGCCTTAATAAAAGATTTGAAAGGCCAAAGCCAGATTGTTCTGATTTCCCTAAAGCTACATGATTTCATGATTTACATAATTACAGCTTCTGTCTCTGTGTGTACATTCAGAATAAAATTTAAAACATATCAGAAGCCCAGCCCAGGAGTTTCCTTGTAGTGCAGCAGGTTAAGGGTCCAGTATTGTCACTGCATTGGCTTGAGTTGCAGCTGTGGCCCAGGTTCAATCCCTGGCCCAGGAATTTCCACATGCCATGGTTGTGGACAAAATAGGAACTTCAAAAGAGAGAAAACAAATAATACTATTGTTAAATCCTTTAAGAAAATAATAAAATCCCAGCCCAGCCAAAAGGAGAGAGTGTCAGGCCGGTTCATTGTAATGAATGCCAAGGGGAATGAGAAATTCATTTAGACAAAGACTGGAAAGGTGGCACCTTTATTTATCGGTTGGAATCATCAGGGACTCTGGTGTCCATTCAAAGGAATGGGGGAAGGAGAAGAAATCTTGGAAGTGGTGGAGAGTATAAAAGAGAAAAGAGGCAAATCTTTCTAGAAGTTTGTCATAGAAGAGAAGATTGGTCCAATTCAGTGGGGAGAAACAGCAGGAAGTTTACTGAGGGAGGAGATTTTAAATTGCCATCTGAAGCAAGAAAATGCAAATAAAATGGTAGGCTCATTGGGCAGATGTCTGACTTTCTTCAGCAGCATAAAGGTGCCTGGATGAAGAAAATAATCATAATCATAATCAATGTCTTGTGAGCTGGAGTTTGCCCAGGTACAAGCAGAGGACAGAAAGAAAAAGGAAGGCGTTCCTGTTGTGGCGCAGTGGTTAATGAATCCGACTAGGAACCGTGAGGTTGCAGGTTCGATCCCTGACCTTGCTCAGTGGGTTAAGGATCCGGCATTGCCGTGAGCTGTGTTGTAGGTTGCAGATGTGGCTCGGATCTAGCATTGCTGTGGCTCTGGCATAGGCTGGCAGCTGTAGCTCCAATTAGACCCCTAGCTTGGGAACCTCCATATGCCATGGGAGTAGCCCTAGGAAAGGCAAAAATACAAAAAATAAAAGAAAGAAAAAGGAAGAGGATGTAAGTAAGCTTTATTAAAATTTTAGCTCTTGGTCTGTTGGGGGAAAAAACTTTTCCTCTACCCTCTTAGTTTCAGTGATTGGAAATCTGCAAATTAGATAGATACAAGCAGATTACCTGAGAAAAACCATTTAATTACATATTCTCTATATGCAGATGCTTACAAAGATATGTGGTTTGGAGGAGTGGCTAGATTTGGGATTTACATCCTTCCTAATAAGTGGCAAGGAGTAGGAGAAAGGCATTTTCTGCAAAAGAAATGATTTCTTGGTGGGGGGAGAGTAAACACAGGAGAAAAATAAATGGTACCTTAGAGAAATATATGGGAGATATGTTAGTTTGGTGATGATGTCTGTTTGAGTCAGGTGCCTGGGACAACTCTAATTTTAAAACTGTTTCCAAAAAGTAAATTAAAAAAAAATTAGGAAAGGGGAAAAGCCATAGGCAAATCTTATTGCTGCATGAGGAAAGATCTATGTATCAGAGTTTAAAGTTATGTAGAATTACTTTTATGACTCTGCAGCTCTTGTAATATGTCAACACATTGACAATAGCCACAGCCTCATTTTATTCAAATCATGTCTGTCTAAATCTTTATATCCAGTGATAAAACTGCAAACTACAAGAAAGCCATCTAATCAACACTGCTAAATACAGGGTTTTTTTTTTTTTCTTTTTGCTATGTTTCTCAGGGCTGCACCCACAGCATATGGAAGTTCCCAGGGTAGGGTTTGAATCAGAGCTAAGCCCTCAGCCTAAGCCACAGCCACAGCAACATGGAATCTGAGCCAATTCTGTGACCAACACCACAACTCATGCAAGACCAGATCCTTAACCCACTGAGAAAGTCCAGGAATCGAACCTGCATCCTCATGGATCCTAGTTGTATTCATTTTTAATGTGCCACAATGGAAACTTCCAACACAGATAAATATTAATGACAGGTTTGGTGGTTTGGCTGCTGATTAAATAGCTGCTATCTGGGTTCAGTTGGAGTATGAAAAACTCAATAGTGCTGGGTTTCTTCACAAAATCTGCTTAAACATTATATACAAAGAAAAATGACTGAAAATACTGTATAAATTCTCATATATGATACCAAAATATTTCCTTCAATAAGGATTTTTACAACATGTTAAATGGGAACTAATAAAAATGTTAACTGTCCAGTAGATAAAGTTTTACTGTTTATTTTTCAGACAATATGAGTTTTCTTCAAGATCTGTACATATTGTTGTGTGATGTTTTCAAAAGGTCATCAGTAGATCTTAGACGAGAAGCTCTCTGGTATACAGACTCAAGTTCAGCAATGGCTGGAGAGAAAAGGAAAGAATGGCATTCTTTATCTAAAATCCTTTCTAGTTAACTAAATATAAGGGAGTTAAAAATAACGGAGACCTTTCTAAGTGTTAAAAAGAATGAAAAATATCTACATACAATTACAGCACAAAATACACAATGACTATTTTATCATTTGCCCATGGTTACAGGCTGAGCTCACTGCTCTCAAGGCCAATTATCAGAGCTTCTGGTTTTCTCACTCCTCATTCATTTCCTCAATAGCCTGTGCTAAGGTACTGTGACAAGCACTGGAATTACACGTGGAAGGTGACACAGGCTACCTGGAATAATCACATACTCTAAACTGGAAAAATAGACAAACGGGGAATTTCCATACAGAGTCCTAAGACCTATGACAGGTACCAAAGAGGACATGATTGGAACCCTCAGAAGGGACATCCAACTTGGTGTCAATATTGTCAGCTTTTTGGTGGAGGTGATGTGTAAGTAGATACCTAGAGGACAAGGGCACACTATGGGAACTGGAGGGAAGAAGCAAACGCAAAGAGCAGAGGTGAGGAGAGCTGTTTGGAATTGTCAGCTGTCTGTCTGAGTAGACGCCAGACAGAGGAAAGGGGCAGAGGAGGGTAGGAGGGAGATAAGGCGGAGTGCTTCCTCAGGAACCAAACTGACTTGGGTGTTTTTATTCCATGCAAAGGAATGTGGAACTTTTCCTGGGGGCAAAAGCTAAACCAATGACAACTTTAATGATGGGACTGTCAACCACGAGTGAAAGCTGCATGAACTGTGATTAACTGAGTCTGGGTTTTTTGGCCTCAATCACTACCAGAAATTTGAGAAGTTGGTGAACCCCATGTTTTCTCAGAACAGTGTCAGTGTGTAGGTTGACAGGGCCATGAGGAAGGCAGAAAGGCAGAAATAGAGAAAGAACATAGCCACAAAGAAAAAGAAACAGACTTTTTGAGAAGTCTTTGAAAGCGAAGGAACATGACATATAAATGATGAACGAGTATATTTTTCATTATGAATGTGTATTGTTTTACACTTTTCATGCGATATGTATAGGAAAAATACTTAATGTAGCATCTGTTATGCAAATAATGGAAAGAGTTGCCATTTACTATTTACAGTTGATTTCAGAAATCATGTCTAAATTTAATTCATAAATTTTGACACCATACCTTCTGCCAGTTCTCTATTTGTGTTTCCTTCCATCTCCTGCTGACTCTGAAATAAGTCAAATGTTATTTATAATGTTGAAGTTAAACAAGAGTCATTATTGCACAAATGATATATAGCTTATGAAATGTGGCCTGTCAATAATACGTTCAGACGAGACCTAACTTGGGGATTGCTCCTTCCTCAGATGAGGGAAAAGACACAGATTTTGAACTAGAACTTAGAGAAAATTAATATGGAAGAGTGTCATGTAGCCAAATAATGTTTGAGGTATGGGACATGAAATGGTAACTTTTTAACTAAATCATATGTTTTAAAGGCATGAACAGGAGTAAATTATTAATGTAACTCCTATTACATGCAGTCAATATACTCAATTTCTAAAGCACACCTTTTTTTTTGTCTTTTTTTGTTGTTGTTGTTGTTGCTGTTGTTGTTGCTATTTCTTGGGCCGCTCCCGCGGCATATGGAGGTTCCCAGGCTAGGGGTCGAATCGGAGCTGCAGCCACCGGCCTATGCCAGAGCCACAAGCAACGCGGGATCCGAGCCGCGTCTGCAACCTACACCACAGCTCACGGCAACGCCGGATCGTTAACCCACTGAGCAAGGGCAGGGACCGACCCGCAACCTCATGGTTTCTAGTCGGATTCGTTAACCACTGCGCCACGACGGGAACTCCTAAAGCACACCTTTTTTAACCAAAGGACAGGGAACTTGAAGGAGAAAAGTTTTAATGGTATCAAGCCAACTGAAACAGAGGTTCTTCCTTAAAACAATATTCATTTCCTCCAAATAAAATTTGTTTTACTAAAGTCAGCCAACAAATGGAGTATCCACCTTGGAGGTAATTTATGGCCATATTTAGAATTTAAAACAGATTTCTCTTGGCCACCTAGCATCCTTCTCTCCAATCTCATCATTACCTGGTATATATAAAAGAGAGGAGCTTAACCCCAACTACAATTTAATTCCAGTGAGAAATTATAGGCGAACTTCATTTCCTTGGCCTCAAGTTTCCACCTGAGGACTTAGGCCTTCTCTACCCTCCTCAGGAGAGGAAAGGAGATTTACCTGGTGGGTGAGTTTGTAAGAAGGAACTAAGGAGCACCTGCTTGGTTCTGAATCTTTTCTTTGAAAAGCTGTGTCTGCCCAGAGCACCTTGAATTTGGGTCTCACATCTGCGGGAAGCACCATGCCCCCGGTAGTGGTGTCAAGCATTTGCTTCCTCCCTTTGGGACTGTGAGGCAAAGGGCCCAATTGGGGATGAAGAATTCCGAAGCCCACTGTGGCTGCACATCTAAACTCTGTCCCATAATTCATCAGTATGAATGATGATCACCACCTGCCTTAGCTGATCACCACCTGCCTGACTCCTTCCCGCATTTCTGCCCTTAGAAGAAGTGTCATTTGCTAGCTACCTCACCACAGTTCCAACAAGGACGATGATCAGAAAACACTCAGAAATTTTTCTTCTTCTTCCCTGACACTGTGATTAATGTGCACTGTTCAAAACAACCCCTAGTTTGTTTGTTTTTTTCTCTTTTCCTCTTTCTTTTTTCAGCCACAACTGTGGCACATGGAAGTTCCAGGTTAGGGGTCAAATTGGAGCTGCATCTGGACCTATGCCTCAGCTTACAGGATCCATAGAACTCCTAACCTCTATTTTGAAGCAGGGAGAAGGAGTAGGGAGTAGTTTTGACAGAGAAATATAGTAGAGCCAATCACAATACAGAGCACAAGTACAAATATATGTCCATTCAATCAACCATAACGTATTCCCATTAGATGAAATTTGAGGTAATAGGCTGGAAAATAAGGTTGCACTCTCTTTTTGAGACCAATTTGAGAAAATCATACATGCACACACATGCACATGCATTTCTAATATATTCTCAGTAATTATTGATACTTTTAAGTTAAAATTGGTATCATTCTTATTTTGAAAGTTATAAAAGTAAATGCAACTAGGGAAATATAATAAAATCAAGCCATGTAAACCACTCCATTATCCAGTTGTAAGTAGGTTCACGTGTGAAGGAAATTACACTTGTTAGTTTGTTAGCATTAAATCCGTCTATTTTGCTGCAGAGAAAAGTACTGAGGAAGACTTTGTTGATTAAACTGCTGAAAAATAAAGTACAGGGAGGAAAAGCGAATGAAAAAGGACTGGAAGAAGTTGAATAGTTACCCTTACCTTTCAAAAGATACAATGCCTGCTCACTGGTCCATGTGGACAAAATGAAGTCGGAGATGTGGGATTACATGGAGCACAGAAGTGAAACAATAAACAAGTTTTCTGCTCCGCCCCTGACTTCTGAGAAACTAGCTGAACTGTTGTGATCGTGTGATCAGAGTTCAACTTCAGCCTGGAAGGCACTGCCTTGGTGATGCAAACTGGAGGCTTATTTCTTAAAGGAAATGTGACTCAATATTCTGTCACGACACATCATTGTGTCATGCTAAATGTTCATCTTTAAGTCAAAAGCAAAAGATGACTACCATATGATGTCACTTCTATCTGGAACCTACTATATGGCAGCAACGAACCAATCTGTAGAAAAGAAACAAACTCTAGAGCGTGGAGAACAGACTTGTGGTTGCCAAGATGGAGGGGGGAGGGAGTGTGGTGGATGGGGGAGTTTGGGCTTAGTAGATGCAAATGATGGCATCTGGAGGGGATGAGCCATGAGGTCCTGCTCTACTGCATTTTTCAGTTCCTTGATCAAAACCCACCCCTCTCTAACATTTGAGACAGTATGTTAACACCTCTCATAGGATTACTTTATGTTTTCCTAGTAGAAATAATTACATCCCTAGCAATTCTAGAAGGCACCTTCCTTCTCTAAGTCTGACTGAGAATTCAGAAAACAATACCTGTATCAGAACTCTTTTAAGGCACCCTGTCTAGAGTGATTATGGAGACATGTCTTTGCCTCTTGAGGGAATATTTTTACATCTCTCTTATTAACTCTAGCCTGATTTGACAAAGAAGCCCCCACAAGGGAGCTATGTAAATCTTGGAATTACATTAAGTTTAAAATGAATTGTTTTTTTCAATTTAAGTAGAATACTAAACAATATTAAAGAAAAATTTTTCTCAGCAATCTTCTCTTGCATGACTTCTGTCTTCTGCCCACAAACCCTCTTTCATCTTCACCTTATCAAATGATGCATGTGGATTTCCTGTCATGGCTCAGCAGTTAATGAACCCAACTAGCATCCATGAAGACAAGGGTTCAATCCCTGGCCTCTCTCAGTGGGTTAAGGATCGGCGTTGCTGTGAGCTGTGGTGTAGGTTGTAGACCCAGCCTGGACACCGCATTACTGTGGCTCTCACATAGGCGGTGGCTAGCGCTCCAATTGGACCGCTAGCATGGGAACCTCCAGATGCCAGAGGTGTGGCCCTAAGAAGACAAAAGGAAAAAATATTAAAAAATGTATAAAATGATGCATGTTCTGGTTTTTTGGGTGACAACTAATGAGAATATTTTAAGTCTGCATCATACTTAGCAACCGACAGAAGTGTCTGACGTGCATTTTCTTTTGGTACCTTAGAGTCCAGATTCAAGACTCTGAAGTACTTTGACCCATTTCAGTTGCAGTGCTAAGAAACCTTAGCCTTGCTCTTCTATGATTTATGTCATGAAGCCAAGTGAGGAAACAGGTTGAAACATCATTTAACAAGGGCCCAAGCTACTTTACATCAGAAGATCATGAAAACACCCTCAAAACCATAAACCATGGGCACTGATTAAACTGGATATTTTAATAGCATTGATACACAATGAAAAGTCGTTGCAGTTTACAGACTCCCCATCATTGCCATCTTAGACATCATTCATCTAAGTCATGGCAAGACAGAGACATAAGTGAACTTCATTTTAAAAGTTTAAATAGTGCCTTTATTGAACTATATATTTAGGAATGTACTATAGTTGCCTCAGCAAGACATTTTATAAAAATTGAAATAAAAATGCTACAAGTAAAAGAGCAACAAAGAATGTACTCTCCGGTAAGATTATGACTAGTTTTAAGTTAAACACAGAAATGAGGAGTTCCCGTCGTGGCGCAGTGGTTAACGAATCCAACTAGGAACCATGAGGTTGCAGGTTCGATCCCTGCCCTTGCTCAGTGGGTTAACGACCTGGCGTTGTTGTGAGCTGTGGTGTAGGTTGCATACGCGGCTTGGATCCGAGTTGCTGTGGCTCTGGTGTAGACTGGCAGCTACAGCTCTGATTGGACCCCTAGCCTGGGAACATCCATATGCTGTGGGAGCGGCCCAAGAAGTGGCAAAAAGACAAAAAAAAAAAAAAAGAAATGAGGGAGTTACACTTTGGCGCAATGGGATGGGCAGCATCTCTGCAAATGTCAGGGTGCTGGTTTATCACCCAGACCCCACAGTGGGTTAAAGGATCTGTATTGTCATGGACCTGTGGCATAGGTCCCAACTGTGGCTCAGATCTGATCCCTGGCCCAGAAACTCCATATGCTGCAGGTCACCAAAAAGGAACAAAAGAAAAAGAGAAAGAAAAAATAAGCAGAAATGAACTTCTTACTTTATTTTTATGGCTGCACCAGTGGCATATGGAAGTTTCTGGGCCGGGATTCTAATCAGAGCTGAAGCTGATGGCTACACCACAGCCACGGCAACACCAGATCTGAGTCACATATGTGACTTATGACACAGCTTGGGGCAATGCCTGATCCTAATCCAATGAGCAAGGCTGGGGATTGAAACTGGCATCCTCTCGGACACTATTGTGTTCTTAACCCACTGATCCATGATGGGAACTAAATCTGTTAGTTTAGTGTTAAAGGTTTACTTGATTCATACAAAGCCTTTATCATAGCTTCAAGTAAGAAACATCCATATGTGGTTAAGTGGTTGGATGCCAATCACTCACTTATGCTGAGGGGGAGAAAAACTAGCGTGCAACAGAATTTGAAAATTACTATCGACTATGGCCAAGCTGTAAACAATTAAAAAGTAATGCCAAACATCTGAATGTATATCTTTGGTATTAGGCAATAATATTTAATTTCTAAAATAGCATCTAAGGAGTTCCTCTTGTGGCTCAGCAGTAACAAACCCAAACTAGTATCTGTGAGGAAGTGGCTTCGATCCCTGGCCTCCATCAGTGGGTCAGGGATCCAGGGTTGCCTGAGCTGTGATGGAGGTCTCAGACATGGCTTGGATCCTACACTGCTGTGGCAAAGGAAACTTCCATATACTGCACATGTGCCCTAAAAAGAAGAAAAAAAGCATTTTAAATGTAGTTTTTCAATAAATTTATTATTTTAATTAGTTACAGTTACTGATAAAGTTGATGATAGGTATTTTAAAAGGAGAATCCAGGGACTTAAAAAAATGACAAAATTTGTCTCCTTCTTTATTAGCACAAATAATTATGCCTTTACTTAGTGTGCATAAGTCAAATAACTCAATTCATTCACCAATTAAAAACACACATTATATCAGAAATCTAAAAACACAAGGAAGAAAGGATAAGGTAAGTCACCTTCATCAAGTCAGTCACGACGCTGTCCAATGAAGTGCGTGAACGTGAGGTGGAAAACGCTAAGGTTTCTTCTGAACGCTGAGCTGTTATATTTTCAGCACCAGGTGGCTCCAGGACTGGCCTTGTAGTAAAAGTTTGGAGTAAATACTTGTTCTGCTCTTTCTCCATCAGGCGCTTTGTACCAGTCTCAGCCAGCCTCTCATTAGTCCTATGAAGTCTGCAAAAGGCAAATTTCATTTTCCCTACATGATTCCTAACTGATGGGCTTATTTTTAAGATGCCACCATAGTAGTAAATGAAATGTCCAACTGAACTATGTTTTGACACTGAAAATGTGTCAGAGTGAAGTACCACACTTGTCCAAGACATCCTTGTTGGTGGTGGTAGTGTGGTGGTTTTTTGGGGGTTTTTTTTGCTTGTTTGTTTGTTTGTTTTTGATGCACCCAAGGCATGTGGAAGTCCCCTGGCCAGGAATTGAACCAGAGCCAGAGTCAGGACCAACCACTGCAGTGAAAATGCAAGATCCTTAATCTGTGACATAAGAGAACACCTGTGTCTTCACTCACACTTAATTCAAAGTCAAGAGAGGCAAGAAATGATGTCAGTGGTGGAAGTGGCATAATAGATGACAGGTGCTGCCTTCTGGAATGCCTGTGCTTAGACATTTTCATCTTTGGTAAACCAACATGGGGATAAAAAGTAAACCATCCCTCAAAGACACTTTGGAGCATTTGCACTCACCACCTTTGTAGACACATTTCACTCATGACCTTGGAGAAATAAAGCATAGAGCACTGAGTAATAATTTAGTGCAACAACCTCAAGGGGTTGAGATAGAGGAGTTGGTGATCAAAAAGAACTGAAACAGCTGCGGAGGAAGCTACAAGTATTCCCCGCTTCTTAAAAGTATGTCACTTTGCTTTTATGAAAGGCTTGCATCAGTATCTTTTTGATAACTGAAAAAAAATTGAAGAGGATTTCTGCTTTTATGAAAAGAGGCAAAGAGCCAAAACAGTGGTCGATGTTCTTTCTACAGAGACCCATCTCAGAGGCACGGCATCTCAAGCAAGGAGAGCAGGCCCACGAAGTTCCTCCCCCAGAAAGTACATTTACCATCTCAGCATCAAGCCTCCATGGCTTTGAACTGTGCCAGGAACATCTGTGCTTTATTTATACATATTTACTTATGCGCCCACTAGCAAGAAGTGTCCTCAGCTAACTGCGTCTTTGCTTTCTGCCATTTGGGTTATACAAAAGATTTCATAGGGGGAGTTCCCATTGTGGCTCAGTGTTAATGAACCCAACTAGTATCCATGAAGATGCATGTTCCATCCCCGGCCTCTCTCTGTGGGTTAAGTATCTGGCATTGGGTGGGCTGTGCTGGAGTTCCCAGACATGGCTCAGATCCTGCTTTACTGTGGCTGTAGAGCAGGCTGGCAGCTGAAGCTCTGATTCGACCTCTAGTCCAGGAACTTCCATATGCCGCAGATGCGGCCATAAAAACAATTAAAAAAAAAGATTTCATAGAAACATCCTACACTTGGATAGTGGGGATACCTGTCACTTATAACAGTATTTACCAAAGCACTGGAGGTGGGATCTACCCTTCTGTTTTCCACACCCCCTCAGGCAGGCCATTGTGTTATTTTTAGCACTAAGTGAAGTATACTGCCCTTCACCCCTCTGTTAATTTCCCCCCTCTTCACAAGCATGCCTTTATGTAGGTTAGGAAACCTTAAGAGCATGGCACCCTCTAGTGATGAGAGCAAACATCATAATCAAGGAAGTAAATTTATCAAACGTCAGAATGGGACCCTTTCGGTTTAAGGTATCATCTTCCAAAAAATAGTTAAACTTGATAACATTCCTATTGATAGGGATTCCCACAAGAAATTTTGTAATAACATTGCTGTCTCAATTGCAAAGCCTCTACAGCACAAAGCTTATGTTTTGACTTAGCTGTGTGTTTTAACTTACTTGTTTCGTTTTTTTTTCCAGCGACCTTGTACATTTTCATTCTTCTAGGTAGAGTTGCTTATATTTTTCCAATTCTGTTTTACTAGATGATTCGTGAGATGTGTTTGCTTTGGAGCATTCAGATTCCAGATATTGAATTCTGCATTCCATTTGACCTCTTTTCGAGATACAGTTGTTCTCCCATAACTGCTCTAAGTTTTCCTGAGATGCTGCTTGTGTCTAAAGCAAATTGAAAGGAACCATTTTAAAAGTAATTGTAACCTGAGTACCTCTAGTATATTTACTCCTTTTAGTTTGGAGACAATGTTTCAGAGAGCAAATGGAAATGTGTTGAAAAAGAAGCTCTACTTAAACATGTTTATCATCAGTGTTAACTAAATTATCCCTGAATTATACAATTAAAGTTGAATTGCTCTTCTATCAGTACTCATATCATGTGAGAACATAAAGAATCATAGGATCAGTTTAAAGTAAAAAAAATTGAAAAATACAATGTACAAGCAATCCAAGAGTACAGTATGATTTTTCAATCACAATATTTTCCTATCCTCCAAGTAGTCTTGTATTATACCACTTGGTGTGATTTTTGTCATCTGAATCATCCTAATCTAAAAGTTCAACTTAGTGATAATAATGATGGAAACTGGAATATTTTAAGGGAGGTAAAAAAAATGCCATCTTCCACTCGGAAATCTACAAAACCAACTATTAGAGGAGAAGCAGGACACATACAATGTATACATCCAAGATGTAATTTAGAGTGAAGTGAATTATAGAGCATTGAGGATCAATAAATTAACCTGTAGGAATAACTTGACTTTTGTTAACTGTTCTTCTATCTCCTGTCGCTCTTTCCTCAATCTCCTGCTTAGGGTGCTCTACCTGACTGTGTTCTACCATGTTCATTTCTGTGTGACTCTTGAGGTTTACTACTTTTTCCAACTTCTTTTTATTCTTCTCTAGTTTTCCCCATCTCTTCTGCATTCATTTCTTACATAATTCCTGTTGAAGAACTTGATTTTTTGCATCCAGATGTAGGCATTTGGAACATGCAGTTTACTGCCGTGCTGTTGGATCATCATTCTGATATGACAGAGTGAGTAATAATAATTACACTGGGTAACATAGTGTAATGAGGGAATTAGGCTGAGAATAGCTCAACTCACAGCCAGTATCACACTTTGAAATAAATTTGGTTACAATAAAATGGTATCTAGATTGTAGAATGAGGAATCTTGAATTTACTAGAAAATGAAGAAAAAATTTCAAACCGTCGAGTCACAAAAATAAAATCTTTACTGTCATCAACTGTATCACACATTTGCACTTGATTTTATCTTTTTACTTGTATAATTATTTCATTTCTTTCCCCCCTGAAATGACTATAAATCATCTCTTAGTAGAAAGTCCCTTAGTACTTACCCCTCATCTTACCTTTCCTTGATTTTTAAAGAGGTTTTAGGGATCATATTGAATTCTTTAGGGCTGAGTCAATAAATGCTTCCCAAAAGAAGACTTTGAAAACAGGACTCTAATGAATCAGTCATTTTCGTGTGGATTCTAATGCCATAAGCCTGTCTCAGAACTAGCACTATTTTATTGCTAATTTGAATGGCAGTCCAGGGAGAAATGTTTCACAGGACTAAGGAGAAATCACATCACCTTCGTAAAAGCAAGGGTAAAAGTAAGGGAGAAATTACGTCTCCTTAAACTTAGTAAAACCTTAGTGAGATGATACACACAAGTTGCCTGAACCAAACAATGCCTCAAAACTCTTCGTTACTTTCCAGAAAATAAGAGAACAAACTAAACCAAACCGTAAAACTTACTGGTATTGCAGTGACACTGATTTGAATTAACCTGCTTTACATACAATGATGACTTGGTAAGACAAGGTGAGTAGATGTAGTGGTTTTTAAACATATCGACAAATGCTTGGACACTCCCCTCATGAAATCCACTCTCCTTCAGCATGTTCTGGCTTCTGTAACTGCTTCCTAGTAGAAAGACTATGGGGAAACTTCTATGTGATTTCTAAGTCAGAGCAAAAGCTTCTGCTTTCCTTAGACCCAACCACCATGTTGCCAATAAACCCAGGCCATGCAGGAAGTCTTCTTACCTGGGTGTCTCAGCTGACCACCTAAGCCACTGTGCCAACCCAAAGCCAGCTCCAACTGCCAGACATGCGAGAACAAGCCTTTAGGCGACTGCGGTTGCCACCTTCAAGGGGAGCTGGCTTCCCTGAGCCTAGCCTAAATGCAGATTTGTGAACATAGTCAATGCCGTTTTAAGCCTCTAGGGTTTTGAGGTGGTTTATTTTACAATTTATTGGTGATAAATACTGGTACAGATATTGATATTAAAAGTGGGGTGTTGCCATTGAAAAAGCAACTGAAACATGTGGGAATGCTTTGAACCTGGAGATAGGTGGAGCCTGAGCAAATGTAGTGGAGAGTAAGGATAAAAACACAAGAACTTTGCAAGACTGTTAAGGGAAGCCTGATGGCCCTTGAAGAGGCCCACAGTGACAGCCTCTCTCTTGGCAAGGAAAGAAGGTGAAACAGAACCCCAGAGGAAAGGGGATTTGTGCTATGCAACATTCAAAAGTAAAATTGATAAGGAAAGCCCAACCGCAAAACATGATAAAAAAAAAAAAAAAAACCAAAAAAAAAAAAAACCCCAGGACTCACTGGGTTCAAATATCTGTCTCATTACAGCACCTCCATGTGTCCAACTGTCAAATAACACTAAAATAAAGAAATGGCTTCTGGGATAAGATCACATCTAGGGTGCTGCCAAACCATGGTCTACAGATGAAGCCAAGACTGTATAATTCTTTGTTAAGAACTTGGAAAGATTTAACATCTACCTCGAATTCCTTTAAGGATCTTAAAGCATAAGAATTTGAAAGGTATTGTCCCATGAGAGCTTCACAGGAAGCCCAAGGTGAAGAGCTCATCCACAAAAGATTCCTGTAAGGAAAGCTTTTCCTCTGGAATGTATCCCAATAAAATTCACAGGAAACTCAAAGTTTTAGAGAGAACTGTGGAAGTAAAAACACTGCTACCACCGTTGGACTAAAAGAGACCAAGAATGCTGGGTGTGGGTGGTAGATAACTTGACCCTTTATTTCCCAAGTCTTCATAGTGAGAGGACTGTACTCAAGGGCTAAACTCTGAACACCACACCCAGGTACCTCAGCCATATCTGTATCTGATGAAGATGGTAAAATCGGGGACTAGAGCCTGAGCCTGACACCCACACAACTGAGACTTGTGGGAGAACTGGGTAGGAGTAAGTGTTTTTTCATGTGGATGGAATATAAAAAACTGTGGCCAGTGAGTAGATAAGGCTGGTTTTTAAATGTAAAGCTAAGTTTTGGAAAATCCATCTTATAATCCATCTGATAAAAAAGGTCTGACATGGGACAACCTTAATGACTTGCTCCTAATGAACAGAATATGGGGAAAGTGATGCCGTGCAAACTGCAAGCCTAGGGTAGAAAAGACAATACAGCTTCTCCTAGGCCCTTCACCTTGGATCCAGGCCACTGTTGTGAAAGAGCTCAGGCCAGAAAGAGACCCCAGGTGTTCAGGGCAGGGGTCGCACTTGCCTGGCCCGACCGAAGCTCCAGCCAGCCACCACCACCAATCATCAGACAAGTGAGTGAACAGACCTTCAAGTGATTCCAGCTCCTGGCTGTCGAGGTGCCCCAGCTAAAGCTCAGGGGAACAGAGGCCAGCTGTCCTGGCCACGTTCTTCCCAAATGTAGATTATGAACAAAATACCTGTTGTTTATTTAAGCCACTAAACTCTGGGGAAGTTTTTAGGGAAAAACAGATAAACAGGAAAAGGGGATAAAAAAAGATAATAAGAAGAGCTTGTAAATACAGTAGAAACTGGGCTCCTGTAACCTGGAGTCTAAAAAATGTAGAGAATAATTTAAGTAATTCCCATTGTGGTTTAGCAGAAATGAATCTAATACCCATGAGGACACAGGTTTGACCCCTGGCCTCGCTGAGTGGGTTCAGTATCTGGTGTTGCCGAGAGCTGTGGTGTAGGTCACAGACACGGCTCGGATCTGGCATTGCTGTGGCTGTGGCGTAGGCTGGTTCTGATTCCTAGGCAGCTCCTAGCCTAGGAATATCCATATGTCACAGGTTCATCCCTAAAAAGACCAAAAAAAAAAAAAAATCTACGAGATAAATTTCTTAATGACAAAAACACTGATGAGAAGAAGCAGATATCTAGAAGAAACACTTAGGAACTGCCGAGGAGGAAGTTTTTTAGGGCTCCCTTCAGTTACAATTTCTTCTAAGTAGGCGCTTGTGCCACCTGAAAAGTTTTCTCAAGACTGAGGATAAGGAAGACTGGTAAGCAAGGAGGCATAAGATTTGAAGTACAGTAACTGAAAAACACCTAGAAATAGTTTAAGAACCAAAATCAGACTTTCTAGCTCATTTCATTTAACTGAAATTCTAGAGATAGTCAGCTTGGAGTATTTAACAATCTAGCACTCCCTCCTCATGTTCCTTTCCTCGGAGAGGAAATAAAAACCCTATGGAAGCTTTTTTTTTTTTTTTTTTGTCTTTTTGCTATTTCTTGGGCCGCTCTCACAGCAGATGGAGATTCCCAGGCTAGGGGTCCAATCGGAGCTGTAGCCCCCAGCCTACACCAGAGCCACAGCAACGCGGGATCCGAGCCGCATCTGCAACCTACACCACGGCTCACGGCAACGCCAGATCGTTAACCCACTGCGCCACGATGGGAACTCCTGGAAGCATTATTTAATTGTCTCACTAGTAAAACATATGTCATGTCCTTTGGCAGTATTTAAGTTAAATACAATCTTCTCTCTACTTAAAGCTTGTCCGCATGAGGCGGTAACATTATCTCCTCTCATGTTCTACCACAATGCTTCTCCATATCACACAAGTAGTCTTTGAAGTTGTGAAATACAAATTATGGATTTGTTATTTGTCTCTGATAAATTGATTAAATATTACTTGTATTTTTTTGGGGGGAGCGCACCTGGCCCTGAGATTGAACGTGTGTCACAGTAGCAACCTGGGCCACTGCAGTAACAACACTGGATACGTAACCTGCTGTGCCACAAGGGAATTCTCAATATTATCTGATTTTTTAACGGCAGCACTCTTGAATACTTTTCTTTGGATGCCATGAAATATTTATTCCAGTAATTATGTCTTAGTTATAAATACGGCTATGCATCTCTTTCTTTTTTTTATGTTTTTTTAAAAAATTATTTATTATTATTTTTTTCCCACTGTACAGCAAGGGGGTCAGGTTATCCTTACATGTATACATTACAATTACATTTTCCCCCCAGCCTTTCTTCTGTTGCAACATGAGTATCTAGACAAAGTTCTCAATGCTATTCAGCAGGATCTCCTTGTAAATCTATTCTAAGTTGTGTCTGCTAAGCCCAAGCTCCCGATCCCTCCCACTCCCTCCCCCTCCCATCAGGCAGCCACAAGTCCCTTCTCCAAGTCCATGATTTTCTTTTCTGAGGAGATGTTCATTTGTGCTGGATATTAGATTCCAGTTATAAGTGATATCATATGGTATTTGTCTTTGTCTTTCTGGCTCATTTCACTCAGTATGAGGTTCTCTAGCTCCATCCATGTTGCTGCAAATGGCATTATGTCTTCTTTTTTATGGCTGAGTAGTATTCCATTGTGTATATATACCACTTCTGAATCCAATCCTCTGTCGATGGACATTTGGGTTGTTTCCATGTCTTGGCTATTGTGAATAGTGCTGCAATGAACATGCGGGTGCACGTGTCTCTTTTAAGTAGAGTTTTGTCCGGATAGATGCCCAAGAGTGGGATTGTGGGGTCATATGGAAGTTCTATGTATAGATTTCTAAGGTATCTCCAAACTGTTCTCCACAGTGGCTGTACCAGTTTACATTCCCACCAAAAGTGTAGGAGGGTTCCCTTTTCTCCACAGCCCCTCCAGCACTTGTTATTTGTGCTTTATTAATGATGGCCATTCTGACTGGTGTGAGGTGATATCTCATGGTAGTTTTGATTTGCATTTCTCTTATAATCAGCGATGTTGAGCATTTTTTCATGTGTTTGTTGGCCATCTGTATATCTTCTTTGGAGAAATGTCTATTCAGGTTTTGCCCATTTTTCCATTGATTGATTGCTTTTTTGCTGCTGGTTGTATAAGTTGTTTATATATTCTAGAGATTAAGCCCTTGTCGGTTGCATCATTTGAAACTATTTTCTCCCATTCTGTAAGTTGTCTTTTTGTTTTCTTTTTGGTTTCCTTTGCTGTGTAAAAGCTTTTCAGTTTGATGAGGTCCCATGGGTTTATTTTTGCTCTAATTTCGATTGCTTTGGGAGACTGACCTGAGAAAATATTCATGATGTTGATGTCAGAGAGTGTTTTGCCTATGTTTTCTTCTAGGAGTTTGATGGTGTCCTGTGTATATTTAAGTCTTTCAGCCATTTTGAGTTTATTTTGTGCATGGTGTGAGGGTGTGTTCTAGTTTCATTGCTTTGCATGCAGCTGTCCAGGTTTCCCAGCAATGCTTGCTGAATAGACGTTCTTTTTCCCACTTGATGTTCTTGCCTCCCTTGTCAAAGATTAATTGACCATAGGTGTCAGGGTTTATTTCCGGATTCTCTCTTCTGTTCCATTGGTCTGTCTGTCTGTTTTGATACCAGTACCACACTGTTTTGATGACTGTGGCTTTGTAGTATTTCTTGAAGTCTGGGAGAGTTATGCCTCCTGCTTGGTTTTTGTTTCTCAGGATTGCTTTGGCGATTCTGGGTCTTTTGTGGTTCCATATAAATGTTTGGATTGTTTGTTCTAGTTCTGTGAAAAATGTCCTGGGTAATTTGATAGGGATTGCATTGAATCTGTAGATTGCTTTGGGTAGTATGGCCATTTTTACAATATTGATTTTCCCAATCCAGGAACATGGAATATCTTTCCATTTCTTTACATCTTCTTTGATTTCTTTGATTAAAGTTTTATAGTTCTCGGCATATAGGTCCTTTACCTCCTTGGTCAGGTGTATTCGAGGTATTTGATTTTGTGAGGTGCAATTTTAAAAGGTATTATATCTTTGTATTCCTTTTCTAATAGTTCATTGCTGGTATACAGAAATGCAACTGACTTCTGAATGTTAATCTTATATCCTGCTACTTTGCTGAATTTATTAATCAGTTCAAGTAGTTTTGGGGTTGAGTCCTTCGGGTTTCTATGTATAGTATCATGTCATCTGCATACAGTGACAGTTTGATCTCTTCTTCCTATATGGATGCCTTTTATTTCTTTTGTTTGTCTAATTGCTGTGGCTAGGACTTCCAAAACTATGTTGAAGAGCAGTGGTGAGAGTGGGCATCCCTGTCTTGTTCCAGATTTGAGTGAGAAGGCTTTCAGTTTTTCCCCATTGAGGATTATATTTGCTGTGGGTTTCTCATAAATGGCTTTGATTCTATTCAGGAATGTTCCCTCTATACCCACTTTGGCGAGGGTCTTGATCATGAATGGATGTTGGACTTTGTCAAATGCTTTTTCTGCGTCTATTGAGATGATCATATGATTTTTGACCTTTTTTTTGTTAATGTGGTGTATGATGCTGATTGATTTGCGTATGTTGAACCATCCTTGTGAACCTGGGATGACCCAACCTGGTCATGGTGTATAATTTTTTTGATATGTTGTTGGATTCGGTTGGCTAAGATTTTGTTGAGAATTTTTGCATCTATATTCATCAATGATATTGGGCGATAGTTTTCTTTTTTGGTGGTATCTCTGTCTGTGGAATGAGGGTGATGGTGGCATCATAGAATGTCTTTGGGAGTTCCTTCTTCTTCAACCTTTTGAAAGAGTTTAAGGAGGATGGGCACCAGTTCCTCTTTATATGTTTGATAGAATTCACCTGTGAAGCCATCTGGTCCTGGACTTTTATTTGTAGGGAGTGTTTTTATGACCTCTTCAATTTCATTTCTAGTGATCGGTCTGTTCAGTTGGTCTGTTTCTACTTGATTCAGTTTTGGCAGGCTGTAAGATTCTAGAAAATTGTCCATCTCTTTCTTTTTAAGTAAAAAGAGGTAGAAACTAGGAGCTGTGAATTCCGAGAGCAGGATCTTTGCCAAGAACAAGATCAGCACCAGTGTTGTACACAGGAACCAAGTCAAAGGATGATTGAATTGTGAATTGCAAGATGATGGATTAGAGAGACTTCCAAAGAGGAAAGCTGACAGTGCAGAATTAATCTTCTCCTCCCAGATGGTGAAATTTATGGATGAGCCTATGAATTAAAATGGGTTAAACATACGGCATACAGAGTAGACAAAGGCAACAGATCCTGTGACCAAGATTTGATAAAAACTGGAGTGAAGTGGGAAGCACTGGGTTAGAGAAGTAGTTCTGATAGAG
>NW_025927432.1:0-25426 GCF_016906955.1 Phacochoerus africanus | reverse complement strand
CTAAAATTTACTATTACAAAATTGTGTAATGTTATTATGACAAAAGAGCAACCTATTGAATAAAGCACATAATGCCACATTATTCGTGGTGAAGGGAGATGACTTTCCTTTGTATGCCTTTTTATACATTTCGAATTTTGAATTTTGTAACATTTTGAATTTTGTGGCATATTACAAGTTTTATCTGTTCAAAGGTATTTAACTTAAATACATTAAAAATAAAAAATGCTGATAATGATGATGTTGATGAAAACTACTATATTGAGTGCCTCAGATAGGGCACTTATATATTATCTTCAATACTACAATGGCTATTTAAGATCCATTATATAATACCCATTTTACAGATAATGCAACTGAGGCTCAGAGAGGCTAATTAATGTGCCCAATATCATAGGATTAGTAACCCATGTACCACTTGGAAACTGGGTCTATCCAACTTCAAAGGCAGTTATAACCACCGTTTGGCCAAGTTCAACGGAGCATCACATTTAACTAAGTTTAAATAGATGTTAACCATTTCTCCACCTCATTGAGCCACAGAGCACAACTTCTTTTTAAGTATCAACTTTGATATAAATTAGCTAACTTTATTACTATAGTTTGTGATTTTATGTACATGAAATCTTGTTCTCCTGAAAGATCCAATTAAGATTACATAAAGGTTTACAACAGTCCTGTTGTGTAAATGGTTGAACATTCCAACAACAAACTAGATAAACATTTTGCCAATCACTAATTAAAAAGCTGGCTCTAAGTACAATAACCTGGAGTCAGTTTGCATTCACATTTCTATTAAAGGCTAATGAATGCACAGCTAAACTAATTTAGTCAAATTGTTTCTTCATTGTGTTCAAAGTTAAAACTAACAATTCAGCTTTAGCCCTGAGTCTTTTAAATTATTTTTTCCTCCCCTATTGAGTAAAAGTCTAATTAAAAGCTTTTAGTCTTTCACATTGTGCAGGCTGCTAAGTGATATTGTTTAGTCTGCAGGGATTCAATTATTACTTGGCTTTAAAATATACATTTTACAACACTTTTTTTTAACCCACTTGGTTTGGATTTTTGTGCTCTAAAATTCAGTTTGATAACAAGATTATTAAATTGTGAAATGAAAGAAAAATTATCTTTGGTGTGACATTTTATCTGTATTTGGTGTGCAGTTTTAACTCAGCCCTGACTTGCTGACCACTTGCTATAAGCTTCAAGTCAGGTGGAGTGAAGTTGTAAAAATTATCCAAAACACTATGTTCTAGGCGTAAGTTTAACTCTGCATATTCACAGACAGGACTGGTTATATCATTTGCAGGGCTTAGTACAAAATGAAAATGTGAGGTCCCTTGTTCAAAACCCAGGAATTTCAATACAGCAACAACAGAGCTAAACCAAACACAAGGCCTTTCTGACAATGGGTCCCTGTGCTTGCCCATGAGGCCAGACTTGCTCGCAAGCACAGAGTATAGACATCTCACATTATGTTATTACTGATTTTTTAAATGAAAATGATTCCCCAGATCCCATTCTACTGGATGACAGATAAGTCCACATTCCTCAAGTTCCCCAGCTAAGAGATCAGACTTGATAAAAACAACTCAGGAGCGTTTGTGCCTCCAATGAATGATGCCATTTCGAGCTCCTAAGTCTGCTTTAAAATAAAAGAAAATGGGTCAGTGTTTCAAGTATCAGACACAACTTCTTACTATCCATAATGTGCACATCATAGCATCACGTTGCTCCTTTTCTGTGTATCTCTTTTGGTTGTTTTCTAATCTGGTGTGCCCAGTTTTCTTAGAGTTGTGCCTAAAGAGGTAGACTCAGAGTAAAACTGAGGGGCTATCCTAATAGTAAAACAGAGAAATTGTATTATGTGGCTTTCCACATCTTGATTTGAGTTGATTAAAATATTTTGTTTTGCTTCCTCCAGATGATTGATCATACTCTCAACAAGTGAAATGGCAAATTAATGGGCCGCTAGTTAAGTGAACATTATAATGTCTCACAAGTTTGTTGTGAAGATGAAATATATTTTATATGAAAATTTTTGTTGATACTTTAGTGTCTACAAAACACTCAGGGTTTAATTTTCATTGATTTGCATGCTAATATTATATGTAGAACTCTTAAGAAATATTAAACTTATACATAATATTCAGTGAAATTCTATCAAAATTCCAATGACATTTCTCACATAAGTAGAAAAAGAATCCTCAATTTTACATAAACCACATAAAAAGACCCTACATAGCCAAGGTAATCTTAAGAAAAAAGAACAAAGCTAAAGACATCACATTGCTGATTTCAAACTACATTCCAAAGATGTAGTAATCAAAACAGTATGTTATTGGCATGAAAACAGAAACATAGATCAACCAAATAGAATAGAGAGCCCAGAAATAAACCCATAGATATATGCTCAATTAATTTTTGACAAAGGAGCCAAGAACATGCAATGCAGAAAGGGTAGTCTCTTTAATAAATAGTGTTGAGAAAAGTGAACAGTCACATGTAGAATGAAACTGGACCACTCTCTTACACCATGCACCATGCAAAACTTAAATCAAAATGAACTAAAGGGTCTAACATAAGACCTAACACTATAAAACTTCTGAAAGAAAACATAGGTTGATGTCGGAGAATGTTTTAGCTGTGTTCTCTCCTAGGAGTTTTATGGTATTTTAAGTCTTTAAGCCATTTCAAGTTTATTTTTGTGCATGTTGTGAGAGTGTGTTCTAGTTTCATTGATTTACATGCAACTGTCCAGCTTTCCAAGCACCACTTCTGAAGAGACTATCTTTTTCCCACTTTTATGTTCTCACCTTCTTTGTTGAAGATTAATTGACCCTAGGTGTCTGGGTTTATTTCTGGATTCTCTATTCTGTTCCATTGGTCCATATGTCTGTTTTGTAAGAGTACCACATTGTCTGATTACTGCAGTTTGAAATATTGTCTGAAGTCTGGGAGAGTTATGTCTCCTGCTTGTTTTTTTCTTTTTTCCTCAGGATTGCTTTGGGAATTCTGGGTCTTTTACGGTTCCACATAAATTTTTGGATTGTCTGTTCTAGTTCTGTGAAAAATGTCATAGGTAATTTGATAGGGATTGCATCAAATCTGTAGACTACTTTGGGTAGAATTAATGATATTAATTCTTCCAATCCAGGAGCATGGGATATCTTTCAAATGTTTTATTAGGTCAGTCTCCTAAGGCAGTAGAAATAAAAACAAAAATAAACAAATGGGACCCAATAAAACTTACAAGCTTTGCTCAGCAAAGGAAACCATTAAAAAAAAAAAAAGAACTTGTGATGGAGCACGGTGGAAGACAATGTGAGAAAAAGAATATATGGTGTGTGTGTGTGTGTGTGTGTGTGAGAGAGAGAGAGAGAGAGAGAGACTGGGTCACTTTGCTGTATAGTAGAAAATTAACAACACCTAAGCCAACTATAATGAAAACAAAAATCATTAAAAAAGAAAAGACAACCTATGGAATGGGAGAAAATAGTTGCAAATGATGTAACTGACAAGAGCTTAATCTCTAAAATGTACAAACAACTCATACAACTCAACCACAAAAAAAACAAACAACCCAATCAAAAAATGGACAGAAGAGCTACATAGACATTTCTCCAAAGAAGACATACAGATGGCCAACACACAGATGAAAAAATGTCATCACTAATTATTAGAGAAATGCAAATCAAAACTAAAATGAGGTACCACCTCACACCAGTCAGAATGGCTATCATTAATAAATCTACAAATAAAAAATGCTGGAGAGGGTGGGCAGAAATGGAACTCTCCTATACTGTTGCTGGGAATGTAAACAAGTAAAACCACTATGGAAGACAGTATGGCACTTCCTCAGAAAACTAAATATAGAACTACCGTATGATCCAGCAATCCCACTCCTAGGCATATATCAGACAAAACTTTCACTCAAAAAAGATACATGCACCCCAATGTCTATTGCAGCACTATTCACAATAGCCAAGACATGGAAACAACCTTAATGCCCATCGACAGATGAATGAATTAAGATGATGTGGTCAATATATATAATGGAATACTACCTGACCCTAAAAAAGAATGAAATAATGCCTGCCAATTGCAGCCACATGGATGCAACTAGAAATTCTCATACTAAGTGAAGTACATCAGAAAGAGAAAGACAAATATCATATGATATCACTTATATCTGGAATCTAAAATATGGCACAGATGAACCTATTTACAGAACAAAAACAGACTCAAGAGACATGGAGGACAGACTTGTCATCATCAAGGGGGAAGGGGAGGGAGTGAGATGGACTGGGATTTTGGGGTAGTACATGCAAACTATTATATTTAGAATGCGTAAACAATTAGATCCTGCTGTATAGCATAGGGATAGAACATGATAGAAAATAATATGAAAAAGAATATATATGTGTGTATGAGTGGGTAACTTTGCTATACTGCAAAAATTGACAAAACATTGTAAATCAACGGTAATAATTTTTTAAAATAAAACATAGGAAGTAAGCAACTTAACACTGGCCTTGATAATGATTTTCTGTATTTGGCATAAAAAGTAAAGGCAATGAACAAAAATAAATATGTGTGACTAATCAAAGTAAAAAGCTTCTGCACAGTAAAGCAGTGGTTAAAGGAAACTATTAAAAAAATGAAAAGTCAACTTTTGGAATGGAGGAAAATATTTGCAAACCAAATATTTTATAAGGAATTATTATTCAAAATATGCAAGGAAATAATACAATTCCATAGCAAAAAAACCAAATGACCAAGTTAAAAAATGGGCAAAAGACTTGAATAGACATTTTTAAAAGAAGATGTACAGATGGCCAACAGGTACATGATTAGTGATGGGTCAGCATCACTAATCATCAGGGAAATGCAAATCAAAACCACAATGAAATATCACCTCACAACTGTTAGGACATATATTTTAAAAAGCAATATATGACAAATGCTGGTGAGGATGTGGATATAAAAGAAATCTATGTATACCATTCATGGGAATGTAAACTGGTACAGTCACTGTGGAAAATAGTATGGTTGTTCCTCAAGAAATTAAAAATAGAACTACCAGTAATCCCTCTTCTTGGTCTATCTAAAGTAAATGAAACCAGGTTCTTGAAGAGATAGCTGTACTCCCATGGTCATAGCAGCATTATTCATAATAGCCAAGATATGAAAACAACCTAAGGTGTTTATTGATGAATTATGGATAAACAAATGTTGTGTGTGTGTGCATGTGTAATGGAATCTTATTAGCCTTTAAAATAAGGAAATCCTGCCATTTGGGGGACATTATGCTAAGTTAGAGAAAGACAAAAGACAGGTTATCACTCATACAATTGTTTCTCAAATCTGCAGGGGAATCATTCTAGGAACCCCCACCAACACTAAAATTTGTCAGTACTCAAGTTCCTTACTTAAAATGGCATAGTATAGTTGGAGTGTGTGGGTTTTGCATCTTTAGATTCAACCGACTGTGGATGGGAATCTCCATCCACAGGGGTTGAATCCTAAGATTTGAAAGCTGCAAATATGAAGGGCCAACTGTATATTTGTTGAAAAAAAATATGCACATAAGTTGACCCAGGAAGTTCAAACCCTGTCGTTCAAGAATCGACTGTGCAATCTAAAAAACAACAACAAAAAAATCAAACTTACAGACACAGAGTGCAGAAATGTGGTTGGTTGCATATGGTTGCCAGAGGCTGGGAGATAAGAGAAATATGGTGGTACAAACTTTCTATTTTAAGATGAATAAAGTCTGAGGGTCTAATGTATAACCTGGTTACTGTGGTTGATAATATATTGTATAGCTGAAACTTACTAAGAGGACAGACCTTTAAAAAAAAAAAGAAAAGGTAAATATGTGAGGAAATGGATGTAAATAACTTGATGGCAGGAATTCTTTCACAATATACACATACATTACATTATCACAGTTTACACTTTAAATATCTTATAATTTTATTTGGTAATTATACCTTAATAAAACTGGGGAGAAGAGTTCCCATTGTGGCTCAGCAGAAACGAATCTAACTAGTATCCATGAGGACGCAGGTTCAATCCCTGGGCTTGTTCAGTGGATTAAGGATCCAGAGTTGCCATGAGATGTGATGTAAGTTGTAGACGCAGCTCAGATCTGGCATTGCTGTGGCTGTGGCTGTGGCGCAGCCCAGCAGCTGTAGCTTTGATTGGATCCCTAGCCTGGGAACCTCCATATTCTGCAGGTGCAACCCTAAAAAGACGAATACACACACACAAACTGGGGAGAAAAAGTGGCTCAGTCCTCTAGTATGATTCATAAATCCAGTTTTCAGTATGTAAGTTTATCTGAGGAGAGGGTACGATCTTATCTGTAGAAAGGTTGTGCAGAGTGAGGAATGAGGCATTATGCAGCTTCAGGAAGCTGAGGAAGACAAGAAATACTGAGGGTTGAGGCAAATGCTCAAACTGGCTTCACTGTCTTCTTGATGGCAAAAAATAGCTCTTAGGGCTAAAATTAGAGTCTTTAAAAATGTTTTTATGGTAGAGGCTTGACTCAAGTCATCTTAGAAATTATGTAATGAATCATAAGCTATGTGCTACTTATTTGATCATTCTGTTTTTCACGAAATTGAGCATCTGAAAGATTCTTCTTCCCACGTGAACTGACTCTTCTGACCCTAGTTGACAATTCAAATATAAATCAAAACTCTATCTTGGAAATTACCAAGGCAGAGAAATCAGAATTATTGGAAATTCTGTAAAATAACATCAATGGCTTCCCCTCTACCCATTCTATTTCTCTACTTGGTGCTCTTGACCTAGGCTTCCTTTTTCTTACTAAATCTCTTCAATTTTTTTCAAAAATCCAAATCATATGAAGAAAGCCAGAATTTCTTAATTTATAATGCACAATGTACAATCTTATTTAACCATATTCCAATAGCATAATGGAACCATGAAGACCTTGCCACACTTTTACAATCAGATAGTTGCAGAAAACTCACTTCCCAGCCTGGGAGAAGCCCCCTCCCCTGGAGTTGGCAAGTCCTCTGACAACAACTTGTACAACCTTGAATTCCACATCAAGTCTTAATCACTCATGTTTCTCATTTAAAGCTTATAATGACAGTAATTAGGTAAAAATGACTTTATTGTGTTTCCTGCTCATTGACAATGTTACCTTAACCAAATTTTCAAATAAAAAGAGAAACATAGAGACTCTTGCAATTTAATCTTATGGGAATTTTTACACAACCTTAGTTTCAGTTTCAATGAGATGGAGCATTCAGATGGAAACCTTCAGGGAGTAGTTAATGGCCAAAATGAATTCCCCTTATTATCCCCACTAAATTGTCAACTTGCTAGCATAAGACTTTCTCAATAACAATTAAATTAAAAGTGTAATTGAATGAGATGTCAATACAGAAGAACAAACTGGTGAAACTTTCTATTTAAACTCAATTTTCAATAGTCTGCCAAGTTTTTAAATCTTCAGAGAGCTATCATTTTGGTGGAAAAAAAAAAGATCATATTCATGATTGTCTAGTTAGTTTTCATTTGTAACACTTCAGCCCCTTAAAAAAGAATTTTGTCTTAAAGAGTCACTTTCTATTTTCACATTAGCCTAGCTTTCTCTGGATTTTTCATAACTGCCTTTTCAAAATTCATCCCTCCCCCATAGGAAGGCATGACATCATTTGGGGTTCTGAGATACTTTAAGTCCATAGTAATCAGAGGGAAGGACTTCATGAATATAAGAATATTTTTCAGAGGCACTCCGCCACTCCCCCACTATCATGTCTTTCTCTCCCTTTTTTCCTTCTCCCTCCCTTTTTCTTTTCTTTTTCTTTCTTTCTTTTTCTTTTTTTTTTTTTTTTTTTTTTGGTTTTTAGGGCTACACCTGAGGCATGTGGAAGTTCCCGGGCTAGGGGTCCAATCAGAGCTACAGCTGCTGGCCTGCAGCACAGCCACAGCAATGCTGGATCCTTAATCCACTGAACTAGGCCAAGGATCGTACCTGCATCCCCATGGATCCTAGTCGGGTTTGTTAACCACTGAGCCATGAAGGGAACTCTCTCTCTTCCTCTCTTATTAGTTTGAAACCTGGAAGGATCTAGAAAATATCGGTCAGCTCAACAAAGGACTGATGAAACTAATAAAGTTGTTTAAAGTCCTAGTGTCAACTGGAGACAGAGCTGAAACTAGAACTTAAGCCTCTACCACTCTTTTTGTTACCAAGTCCAAGCTCATAATGCTTACCACATAACAGGCCAATAAATAGACAAGGTGTTGGGACAAGAAAATATGACTTTATTTGGAAAACCAGCAGACCAAAAGGATGGTAGACAAGTGTCGCAAAGACCCATCTTACCTGAGTTAGAATTCAAGCTTATCTTATACTATAAGTGAAGGGGCTGTGGCTGGCTATTAACTTGGTGGTGTAGGAATCTTTTGTTTTTGCAGCTGGTCACAATGTTCCTGTATATATCCAACAAGATGTTTTTTAATCTCTGTTCTGTAACTTTGTATCTCTATATGAATGGAAAAGTGGTATATTTTTAAAGGTCAAGCCTAGGAGACAGAGCCTTGAGAATGCTATCATGCCTATTTTCAACTCTAAGCAATGTTGTTATACAATGGTGCAGAACCAGCAGGACTAGGCACAGGCAACAAAGCACAAAGGTTAGAACTAAAGGGATAGATCTAGTATGGAGTCAGGTTTATTCCTCTCTGCTACATTTTCATGAAACCACCTGTCAGATTATCATAAATTTTTGTTTTTGTCATTGTTCCTCCTCTTTGCATTTCTTTTCCTCTTGAATCCATAAAACGTGATAATTTCTTATTTCACTTACATTTACTCTGCTGTTTTCCCTTCATTTGTCTCTTTCAAGACTTTTTGGCTCTTCCATTTCAAAATATCTGCTGAATGAATGAATGAATACATGAAAGCAGGATAGCAGGGGTAGTGTAGTGTCTAGGATTATGCATGTAATCCTCTCTTTGCTGGTATTTTCTTGGATGGTGTGGTGCTTAGTTTTACATTATGTGAGGGGTATAAGCTCTTAGTGGTTCTTAACATTTTTTTTAATTTTATTTATTTAGTTTTTGTCTTTTTAGGGTCACATCCATGGCATATGGGGGTTCCCTAGCTTGGAGCTATTGTCCCGGTGTACACCACAGCCATAGCAACCCAGAATCTGAGCTGTGTCGGCAACCTACACCACAGCTCATGGCAATGTGGGATCCTTGAGCAAGGCCGAGGATCAAACCCTCAACCTCATGGATGCTAGCCAGATTCGTTTCTGCTGAGCCACGACAGAAATGCCAACATTTCTTTTATTTAAAAAGCCACGGAGTTCCTGTCGTGGTGCAGTGGGCCTTGCTCAGTGGGTTAAGGATCCAGCGTTGCCATGAGCTGTGGTGTAGGTCGCAGACTCGGCTGGGATCCCGCATTGCTGTTGCTGTGGCTGTGGCGTAGGCCGGTGGCTACAGCTCTGATTCGACCCCTAGCCTGGGAACCTCTATATGCCGCGAGAGTGGCCCAAGAAATGGCAAAAAAGACAAAAAAATTAAAAAAAATAAAAGAAATAAAAAGCTATTTATAAATTGGGCAAAATCATAATTTTCTCCTATGATGAATTATCACAAAATTAGTGGCTTAAAACAACACACATTTATTATCTTACAGTTGTGTAAGCCAGACGTTTGAGTGGGATCAGCTAAATCCTCTACTCTGGATCTCATGAAGCTGAAATTAAGCTATCAGTGGCCTGAGCTCTTGTCCAGAGCCTCTGCGGGAGAAGCTGCTTTCAGACTTCTTCAGGATGTTGGCAGAATTCATGTCTGTGCAGCCGTAGGACTGAGGTCCCCATTTCCTTGCTAAGTGTCAGCTGGAGCCTCCCTTACCTCCTTAAGACTGCCTGCATTCCTTGTCACTCCTCCACCTTCAAGCCAGAAACTGTGTGTTGAGTTCTTCTTATACTTTGAATCTCTTTGACTTCTGCTGCTGCATCTCTTCTGCCTCAGCCAGAGAAAATTTTCTGGTTTTAAAGGCTTGTATGATTAGATTGAGGCCACCTAGATAATACAGGATAATCTACCTATTTAAAATTCTATAACCTTAATTATGTTTAAATCGCTTTTGCCATACAGTGTAACATTCCCCCCGTTCCAGGATCAGGATGTGCCTACCACAGCCCCCAAATCTGAATCTTCATGAAGAATACTCATCAATCACTTTTAATTCCCATGTCATCGGGGATAATTTGCAAACCTCTGAAAGCATGGAATTTAAAAAATCTCTTCAATAATCTAGAATCTTTATTGAAAATAATATAAATGAGTTTTAAAAATTTGCATACATAAAGCTCCACTCTGTGTTGTGAAGTCCTATTGGTTTTGATAAAAGCATAATGTCAAATATCTGCCCTTACAGCATCATGCAGAAAGCCTCACCTTTGTGCTTCACCTACTTATCCCTGCCTCCATCTCCCTGAATCTCTAGTGACCACTGATCTTTTTACCATCTCTACAGTTTTGCCATTTCCAAAATGACATATAGTTGGCATCAAACAGTATGTTAGACTTTTCACTTGGCAAATTGCACTCAAGTTTTCTCCTTATCTTTCCATTGCTTAATAGTTCATTTCTTTTTATTGCTGAATAATATTCCGTTGTATAGCTATACCACAGTTTGTTTATCCAGTTACCTTATTTAAGGACACCTTGGTTGCTCCTACGTTTTGGTGATTATGGATACAGCTGCTATAAACATTTGTGTACAGGTTTTTTGTACATTTAAGTTCTCAACTCAGTAGCGTAAATACCTAGGAGCATGATTATTGGATTGTATGATAAGACTATGTTTAACTTTGTAAGAAACTGCCAAGCTGTCCTCTAAGGTAGTCGTACCAGTTTGTATTCCTACCAGCAATAAATGAGCGTTTCTGTTGCTCCGTGTCCTTACTAGGATTTGATATTGTCAGTTTTAGGAATTTGTCCATTCTAATAGACGTGTGATATCTCATTGTTGTTTTAATTTGCATTTCCCCAGTGACAAATGATATTGGTCATCTTTTCATATGTTTATTTTCTATCTGCATATCTTCTTGGTTGAGATGTTTATTCCAAGCATTTTTAATTGGGTTGTTTCTTTTCTTATTGTTGAATTTTAAGAGTTCTTTGTATATTTTGAAAGCATTTTTAATTGGGTTGTTTATTTTCTTATTGTTGAATTTTAAGAGTTCTTTGTATATTTTGAATAGATATACTTTATCAAATAATGTATTTTTTCAAATGGTTCCCCCTAGTCTGTAGCTTGTCTTTTCATTCTCTTCACAATGTCTTTTGCAGAGCAGAAGGTTTTAATTTTAATAATGTCTGACATCAGTTTTTCTTTTAGGGCCACACCTGTGGCATATGGAGGTTACCAGGCTATGGGTCGAATCAGAGCTGTAGCCCCTGGCCTGTGCCACAGCCACAGCAACACCAGCTCCAAGCCATGTATGCGACCTACACCACACCTCACAGCAACCCTTTATCTTTAACCCACTAAGCGAGGCCAGGAATCAAACGTGTCCTCATGAATCCTAGTCATATTTGTTGCCACTGAGCCATGACGGGAACTCCATGACACTGATTTTTCTTTCATGGATCCCTCTTTTGGTGCTGTATCTACAAATTTATCACTGAGCCCAAAGTCACCTAGATTTCTCCTGTGTTTTTCTCTAGGTGTTTTATAGTTTAAATGTACACCTAGGACCGATCACTTTTGAGTTAATTTATGTGAAAGGTGTAAAGGTTGTGTCTAGAATCCTTTTTGTACATAGATATCCAGTTGTTCCAGCACCATTTATTGAAAACATTATCCCTTCTCCACTGAATTTTCTTTGCTTCTTTGTCTAAGATTGGTTGACTATGTTTGTGGGGGTCTGTATCTGGACTCTCTATTCTCTTCCACTGTTTAATATATATTTTTCTTTTTCTTTTTCTTTTTTTCTTTTTCTTTTTCTTTTTTCCTTTTTTTTTTCTTTTTTCCCATGTACCAGTACTACTCTGTCTTAAACATTGTAGCTTTATAGTACGATTTGAAGTCTGGTAATGTCAATCCTCCAACTTTGTTCTTCTTCTTCAGTATTGTGTAGGTTATTCTGCATCTTGTGCCTTTCCATATAAATTTTATAAACACTTTTGCAGTCTCCACAAAATTACTGGGATTTTGACCAGGTTGCATTGAATCTATCAATTAAGTTGGAAATAATGACATCTTATCATTACTAAGTCTTCTGATCCATGAACACAGAATATATCTCCATTTATTTAAACCTAAGTTTCCTTTATCAGTGTTTTACAGTTTTATGCAGATGGATACTGTACACATTTTTTAAAGATATATATGTAAGTGGCTAATCCTTTTGATGCTAATGCAAATGATATTCTTTTAAATTTCAAATTTCAACTATTCACTACTGGTATAAATAAAAGCAATTTTTAATGCATTTCTCTTGTATCTATTACCTAACTAGAATTGCTTACTAATTTCAGGATATTTTTATTGATTCTTTAGAACTTCTACATAGACAGTATTATCATTTGTGAACAAAGTTAGTTTTATTTCTTGCTTCTCAATCTTTATAGTTTTTCTTTTTCTTGTCTTCTTCCACTGTCTGTAATTTCTAGTATGATATCAAATAAATATGGGGTTGAGGATTTTTTTTTCCCCAGTCTTGGAGTAAAATTATCCAGCTTCTCACAATTAAGTACAATGTTAGATTTAGTTATTGGTTTTGTTTTTTGGTAGATGTTTTCTATAAAGTTGAAGAAATTACCCTCCATTCTTATCTTGCTGAGAGCGTTTATCATAAATAGATGTTGCACTTTGTCAAATGATTTTTTTTTATGTCAACTGATATGATCATGCAATTTTTTATCTTTAGCCTATTGATGTGGTAGATTATGTTAATTGATTTTTTTAAAAAAACTTTTATTGTGGAGTTCCTGTCATGGCTCAGTGGTTAATGAATCCGACTAGGAACCATGAGGTTTCGGGTTCGATCCCTGGCCTTGATCAGTGGGTTAAGGATCTGGCGTTGCCGTGAGCTGTGGTGTAGGTCAAAGACGCAGCTCGGATCCTGTGTTGCTGTGGCTCTGGTGTAGGCCGGCAGCTACAGCTCTGATTAGACCCCTAGCCTGGGAACCTCCATGTGCTGTGGGAGCGGCCCCAGAAAAAGGCACAAAGACAAAAAAAAAACTTTTATTGTATATTGGAGTACAGTTGATTTATACATTAATCAATTTTTAAATGTTGAACCAGCTTTGCAAATCTGATATAAATCCCATTTGATTGTAGTCATAATTCCTTTAATACATTCTTGGATTAGATTTGCTAGTATATTGTTGAGGATTTTTGTATCTTTTTTCATAAGAGATATTTGATGATAGCTATCCTTTCTTGCAATGTTTTTGGTTTGGGTTTCACATTAGCCCTTTTTCATTAAAGCAAGGTATACATATCATAATATTTGTCATATTAACCATTCTTAAGTGTATGGAATTAAATAGATTCATAATGTTTTGTGACCATCATCACTATTTTTATTTAAAACTTTCATCATACCCAACACAAAATCTCTGTACACATTAAAAAATAGTCGTCCCCTTGCCCTCTCTCCCCAGCCCCTCTCAACCTCTATTCTTTTTGTCTCCATAAATTTTCCTCTTCTAGATACCTCATCTGTGTACTCTGTCATTTTACATACACTATTTGTTCTGTTTATAATTTTTCTAGGCATAATATTTTCAAAGTCCATCCATGTTATAACATATACCAAAATTTCCTTTTTTATTGCAAAATAATATTTTATTATTCAGTATTTCATTAAATATGTACAATATTTTGTTTATATATTGTATGTTGATATACATTTGGGTTGTCTACACATTTTGACTACTGTAATGCTGGTATGAATATCACTGTACAAATATTTGTTCAAGATTCCAATTTCATTTCTATTAGATATTATCTAGCAGTAGAATTGCTAAGTCATGTGGTAGTTCCTACCAGCAATGCACAAAGATTCTAGTTTTTCCACATTCTTATCAAAATTTGCTATTTTCCGTTTGTTTAAATATAGCTATCCTAGTTGGTGTGAAGTGATCTCATTGTGGTTTTGATTTGTATTTCCCTAATAATTAATTATGTTATCTTTTTATGTGCTTGTTGGCCATTTGTTTATCTTCTTTGGGAGAAATGTTTATTTGAGCCCTTTGCCCATTTTTAGTTTTTTTTTTATTTTTTATTCTGTCTTTTTTTGTCTCTTTGGGGCCACACCTGTGGCATATGGAGGTTCCCAGGCTAGGGGTTGAATCGGAGCTGTAGCCACCGGCCTACACCACAGCCACAACAATGCCAGATCCGAGCTGCATCTGCAACCTACACCACAGCTCACGGCAATGCCAGATCCTTAACCCACTGAGCAAGGCCGGGGATTGAACCTGCAACCTCATGTTTCCTAGTTGGATTCGTTTCCACTGTGCCATGGTGGGAACTCCTCTTTGCCCATTTTTAAAATGAGTTGTTTGTTCTTTTCCTGTTGAGTTTTCTTGTTTAGACTTAGGGGTTAGTAACTCATGTATTCATACAGTAGTGAAATGCATTAAGATTAATTTTTAGTGGGCTGTATCTTCCTGGTATCTATTAAATAGGCGATTGCATTAAATGGCGTATTTTTCTTCTTAGAGAAATAGATTAATGAATGAAAAGACAGTGTTTATTTACTAGACTCAGACTTTTGGAACTGAAAGTCTCACTGATGTATTAAAAATGCTTCACATGAGATTATAATTCTGGTCTTTGGTCTTTAAAGAGATGGTATTATTTAGCTTATTTACATCCCTCTGTGGTTCCTTATATTTAAGCTTCTTCCTCTTATTTTCCCCTAGGCCTGATCAGACCATTGGTTCCTTTGCATAAATTAATATTTTGTATATTTATAACCTTATGATGTCATGGAAAAGTATGATAGTCAAATCTATAAGATTCACAGTGAATCCTCTTTCTGTACCTTATCTGCTATGCAACCTTGGTAAGTCACTTAGCTCTCAGTTTACATCTTAGGAACCTAAAATTTTCTTCATGCTAAAAATAAAAAAAAGAAGAGTAGGTGTTGCAACTGTCAAAGACTAAGTTCTAATTCCAAAGATGAAACTAAATATATATGTATTAATATATAGATTCAGTAATGGATTGTTCTCCAAAAAAAATGCCGTTTCAACTTATTGTTAGATCTAATTAGCCTAAGAGAGATCTCTAAAGTTGGTATGAAGTATCTACACTAGGTTCCATGGGCTCTCTGACTCAAGAAAGAAATCTTTGCATTCTAAACTTATATCACTATCTCTCTGAATTTCAATTTTAATTGTTCTTTTCATGGCTAATATCTCAATAGACAATATTTAATTATGTTTATAAATATTTCAGTATAGCTTATTCAAACTGCAATGCAAATTGAAAAGAGTGAAAATACTAAACGGTTGCAGTCTAGGAAATATTAACTACATAAAAAGAGTCATGTATAAGTTAGGAAATAAAATAAATGTCAATATTCAAGTTTTCTCCATTGTTTAGCTTTTAATTTTAGAAAATATTTAATAAAAAATTTACTTTTATAATTCAAAATCTATTTTGAGGGTTTTTTTTTGTGTGAGACAGTTGTTTTTTTTAACATTTTATATGATGACTTTTATTTTTTCCATTATAGCTGGTTTACAGTGTTCTGTCAATTTTCTACTGTACAGCAAGGTGACCCAGTTACACATGCATGTATACATTCTTTTTTCTCACATTATCATTTTCCATCATAAGTGACTAGACATAGTTCCTAGTGCTACACAGCAGGATCTCACTGTTTATCCATTCCAAAGGCAGTAGTTTTTAATATTATTTTTAAAATACAAAGGAAATTAACTTTTTAGGTCAATAAGACTCAAGGAAAGGAAGATATTTTAAGTTAAATTTTTGTACGTGCTATGGGGTAGAGGGTCCAAATTTATTTTTTATCCAGTTTTCCTAGCATTCTTTATTGAAAAGACTATTATTTCCTTATTGAATGTTAATAGCACTCATCAAAAATCAGTTGGCCATATTTGTAGGGGTTTATTTATAAACCAAATTGTAGATACTATCCCTTTGGTCTAAATATCCTTAGGCCAACACCAGACTCTCTTGCTTAATATAACTTTGTAGTAGGTCCTGAAATTGGAAGGTGTTAATTCTCCAGTGTTTTTCATTTTTTTCAGTATCGTTTTGGTGAATGTGGGCCCTTTGCATTTTCATAAGAATGTTAAGATCAACTTATCTTATTTATTTATTTTTATTTTTTTACTTTAGGGATGCACCCATAGCATATGGAAGTTCCCAGGCTAGGGGTCAAATTGGAGCTACAGATGCTGGCCTATAGCACAGCTAATGGCAACACTAGATTGTTAACCCACTGAGCAAGGCCAAGGATCAAACCTCATGGATCCTCATGGGATACTAGTCGAGTTGGTTCCTGCTGATTAACAACAGGAACTCCTGTCTCTATTTTTTTTTTTTTTTAAGACAGTGGGAATTTTGATAAAGATTGTACTGAATCTGTAGATTCAATCTGGGAAACATCACCTTCTTAACAATACTGTCTTCCAATTCCTGAACACAGAATGTTTTCCATTTATTTAGATCTTTAATTTCTTTTAATTATATTTCATAGTTTTCAGTGTACAAACCTCATGCTTCTTTGGTAAAATTTATTACAAAATTGTTTTTGATGCTCATTTAAATGGAATTGTTTTCTTCTATCATTTTCAAATTGTTCCTTGATATTGTATAGAAATACAACTGATTTTTTAATGTTGATTCTATATCCTGCAAATTGCAGCATTTGTTTATTAGCTTTTGTGTGTTTTCTTTTGTGAGTTCTTTAGAATTTTATATATACAATGTTATGTCATATACAAATAAAAATAATTTTCCTTCTTCCTTTCCAGTATGAATGCCTATAAATTTTTTCTTATCTAATTGCTTTGTCTAGAATTTCACTACAATGTTGAATCAAAGTAGCAAGAGAAGACATCTTTATTTTGTTCTTAATCTTAGGGAGAAAGATTTCAGTCTTTCTCCATCAAGTTAGCTATGAGTTTTGCATAGACACACTTTATCAGGTTGAAGAACCTCCCTTCTATTCTTATTTTGTTGAGTGGTTTCATCATGAAAAAGTGTTGGACTTTGTAAAGTGCTTTTTCTACATCTATTGATATGATCATTCATTTTTCTCTTTTACTCTAATGACATGGAGTATTATCTTGAGTGATTTCATGTTTGACCTAATTTTGTATTCCTGGGATAAAGCACACTTGGGCATGGAATATTCTCTTTTTATGTAATGCTTGAATTGGTTTGCTAGTATTTTGTTGAGGATATTTTTTTTTATCTATACTGATGAATACATTTTTTGTAATCCATTGTTTAATAGTGATTTCTATGGTTTAGTTTAAGTTTTTATTTTTTAATTATTTTTTAATAGTTATTTCCCTAATACAGTTTTTTTCTACTGTACAGCATGGTGACTCAGTTACACATACATGTACACATACTATTTTTGCACATTATCATGCTTGGTCATAAGTGACTAGACATAGTTCCCAGTGCTACACAGCAGGATCTCATTGCTAATCCATTCCAAAGGCAATCATTTGTATTTATTAACCCCAAGCTCCCCAACCAACCTACTACCTCCCCCTCCCCCTTGACAAGTCCATGATTTTCTTTTCTGTGGAAAGGTTCATTTGTGCCTTACAGTAGATTCCAGATATAAGTGATATCATATGGTATTTATCTTTCTCTTTATGACTTACTTCACTCAGTATGAAAGTCTCTAGTTCCATCCATGTTGCTGCAAATGGCATTATTTCATTCTTTTTTTGTGTCTGAGTAGTATTCCATTGTGTATATATACCACTTCTTCCTAATCCAATCATCTGTCAATGGACATTTGGGTTGTTTCCATGTCCTGGCTATTGTGAATAGAGCTGCAATGAACTTGTGGATTTATGTGTCTCTTTTAAGAAAAGTTCTGTCCGGATATATGCCCAAGAGTGGGACTACTGGGTCATATGGTAATTGTATGTATAGATTTCTAAGGTACCTCCAAACTGTTCTCCATAGTGGCTGTACCAGTTTACATCCCCACCAACAGTTCAGGAGGGTTCCCTTTTATCCACACCCCCTCCAGCAGTTGTTATTTGTGGACTTATTAATGATGGCCATTCTGACTGGTGTGAGGTGGTACCTCATGGTAGTTTTGATTTGCATTTCTCTACTAATCAGGGATGTTGGGCATTTTTTCATGTGCTTGTTGGCCATCTGTACATCTTCCTTGGAAAAATGTCTATTCAGGTCTTTTGCCCATTTTTCCATTGGGTTGTTGGCTTTTTTTTGCTGTTGAATTGTATAAGTTGCTTGTATATTCTAGAGATTAAGCCCTTGTCAGTTGCATCATTGGAAACTATTTTCTCCCATTCTGTAAGTTGTCTTTTTGTTTTCTTTTTGGTTTCCTTGCTGTGCAAAAACTTGTCAGTTTGATTAGGTCCCATTGGTTTGTTTTTGCTTTTATTTCTGTTTCTTTGGGAGACTAACCTGAGAAAATATTCATAAAGTTGATGACAAAGAATGTTTTGCCTATGTTCTCTTCCAGGAGTTTGATGGTGTCTTGTCTTATGTTTAAGTCTTTCAGCCATTTTGAGTTTATTTTTGTGCATGGTGTGAGGGTGTGTTCTAGTTTCATTGATTTACATGCAGCTGTCCAGGTTTCCCAGCAATACTTGCTGAAAAGACTGTCTTTTTCCCATTTTATGTTCTTGCCTCCCTTGTCAAAGATTAATTGAGCATAGGTGTCTGGGTTTATTTCTGGGTTCTCTATTCTGTTCTGTCGGTCTGTCTGTCTGTTTTAGTACCAATACCACACTGTCTTGATGACTGTGGCTTTGTAATATTGCCTGAAGTCTGGGAGAGTTATGCCTCCTGCTTGGTTTTTGCTTCTCAGGATTGCTTTAGCAATTTTGGGTCTTTTGTTGTTCCATATAAATGTTTGGATTGTTTGTTCTAGTTCTGTGAAAAATGTCATGGGGAATTTGATAGGGATTGCATTGAATCTGTAGATTGCTTTGGGTAGTATGGCCATTTTTACAACATTAATTTTTCTACCCAGGAGCATGGAATATCTTTCCATTTCTTTACACCTTCTTTAATTTCCTTGATTAATGTTTTATAGTCTCGTCATATAAGTCCTTTACCTCCTTGGTCAGATGTACTCCCAGGTATTTGATTTTTTGGGGGTGCAATTTTAAAAGACATTATATTTTTGTATTCCTTTTCTAATATTTAATTGTTAGTATACAGAAATGCAATAGATTTCTGAATGTTAATCTTATATCCTGCTACTTTGCTGAATTTTTTGATCAGTTCAAGTAGTTTTTGGGTTGAGTCCTTAGGGTTTTCTATATATAGTATCATGTCATCTGCAGAGAGTGACAATTTTACCACTTTTCTTTCACTTTGAATACCTTTTATTTCTTTGGTTTGTCTGATTGCTGTGGCTAGGACTTCCAATACTATGTTGAATAACAGTGGTTAGAGTGGACATCCTTGTCTTGTTCCAGATTTTAGTGGGAAGGCTTTCAGCTTTTCTCCATTGAGTATTATATTTGCTGTGGGTTTATCATAAATGGCTTTGATTACATTAAGGAATGTTCCCTCTATACCCACTTTGACAAGAGTTTTTATCATAAATGGATGTTGTACTTTGTCAAATGCTTTCTCTGCATCTATTGAGATGATCATGTGGTTTTTGAATTTTCTTTTGTTGATGTGGTGTATGATATTAATTGATTTGCTTATGTTGAACCATCCTTGTGCACCTGGGATGAATCCTATCTGGTTGTGGTGTATTGAAGTCACAACTGATACTACAGAAATACAAAAAACCATGAGAGAATACTATAAACAATTGGATGCCAACAAATTTGACAACCTGGAAGAAATGGACAACTTTCTAGAGACTTACAGCTTGCCAAAACTGAATCAAGAAGAAATAGATCAACTGGACAGACCAATCACTAGAAATGAAATTGAATATGTCATAAAAACACTCCCTACAAATAAAAGTCCAGGACCAGATGGCTTTGCAGGTGAATTCTACCAAACATATAAAGAGGATCTGGTGCCCATCCTCCTTAAACTTTTTCAAAAGGTTGAAGAAGGAATACTCCCAAAGACATTCTCTGATGCCACCATCACCCTAATTCCAAAACCATACAAAGATACCCCCCAAAAAGAAAACTATCAGCCAATATCTTTGATGAATATAGACACAACAATTCTCAACAAAATTTTAGCCAACTGAATCCAACAACATATCAAAAAAAACATACACAACGACTAGGTGGGATTCATCCCAGGTGCACAAGGATGGTTCAACATACGCAAATCAGTCAACGTCATACACCACATTAACAATATAAAAGTCAAAACTCACATGATTATCTCAATAGATGCAGAAAAAACATTTGACAAAATACAACATCCATTCATGATCAAAATTCTAAAATTTTGTTGAGAATTGTTGTGTCTATATTCATCAAAGATATTGGCTGATAGTTTTCTTTTTGGGGGGTATCTTTGTATGGTTTTGGAATTAGGGTGATGGTGGCATCAGAGAATGTCTTTGGGAGTATTCCTTCTTCAACCTTTTGAAAAAGTTTAAGGAGGATGGGCACCAGATCCTCTTTATATGTTTGGTAGAATTCACCTGCAAAGCCATCTGGTCCTGGACTTTTATTTGTAGGGAGTGTTTTTATGACATATTCAATTTCATTTCTAGTGATTGGTCTGTCCAGTTGATCTATTTCTTCTTGATTCAGTTTTGGCAAGCTGTAAGTCTCTAGAAAGTTGTCCATTTCTTCCAGGTTGTCAAATTTGTTGGCATGCAATTGTTTATAGTATTCTCTCATGGTTTTTTGTATTTCTGTAGTATTCATTATGACTTCTTTTTCATTTCTGATTTTGTTTATTTGGGTTTTTTCTGTCCTCTTCTTGGTGAGTCTAGCCAGAGGTTTGTCAATTTTGTTTACCTTTTCAAAGAACCAGCTCTTGGTTTTATTGATTTCTTCAATTGTTTTTTTAATCTCTATTTTATTGATTTCCTCTTTGATCTTTATGATTTCCTTCATTCTGCTGACTTTAGGTTTTGTTTTTTCTTCTTTTTCTAATTCATTTAGGTGTTACGTTGTCAATTTGAGATTTTTCTTCTTTTTTGAGGAAGGCCTGTATTGCTATGAATTTCCCTCTGAGCACTGCTTTTGCAGCATCCCATAGATTTTGAGTGGATATGTTTTCATTATCATTTGTCTCGAGGTATTTTTTAATTTCCTTTTTGATTTCCTCATTGACCCATTGGTTTCTTAGGAGCATGTTGTTTAGTTTCCATGTAGTCAGTTTTTTCTCATTTCTTTTCCTTTGATTGATTTCTAGTTTCATGCCATTGTGGTCAGATAAGATACTTGAAATCATTTCTATATTCTTAAATTTGTTGAGGTTAGCTTTGTGCCCCAGTATGTGATCAATTCTTGAGAATGTTCCATGTGCACTTGAGAAGAATGTATATTCTGAATTTTTTGGATGTAATGTCCTGAAAATGTCAATTAAGTCTAACTCTTCTATTGTGTCCTTTAGGATCTCCGTTGACTTATTGATTTTCTGTCTAGAGGATCTGCCCATGGATGTAAATGGGGTATTAAAATCTCCTACTATGATTGTATTCCCATCAATTTCTCCTTTTATGTCTATTGGTATTTCTTGTAACTATCTGGGTGCTCTTATATTAGGGGCATATATATTGACAATTGTAATATCCTCTTCTTGAATGGATCCTTTAACCATTAAATAGTGTCCTTCTCTGTCTTTCTTTATAGCCTTTATTTTAAGTCTATTTTGTCTTATATGAGTATTGTAACTCCTGCTTTCCTGTCTTGTCCATTGGCATGAAATATATTTTCCCATCCCTTCACTTCCAGTCTGTATGTGTCCTTTGCTCTAAGGTGAGTTTCTTGTAGGCAGCAGATCGAAGGTTTTTGCTTTTTTATCCAATCTGCCACTCTGTGTCTTTTGATTGGAGCATTTAGTCCATTGACATTTAAGGTGATTATTGATAGATACATATTTCTTGCCATTTTAAACCTTGTTTTCCAGTTAATTCTATGTTTCTCTTTTCTTCTTTTCTTTTTTGGGTTGGATAGTTTCCATTTATTTTATACTTGAGTACTTTTCTTTTCAGTTTTTGTGAATGTAATGTTTGGTTTTGATTTGTGGTTGCCCTGTTTTCTAAGCACATTAAGCCCTTCCTACATCTGCTTGCTTTTGCCTGATAGTCATATAGGCTCAGACACATCATTAAAACAAAGAAAAAATCTATATTTTATTACTTTCCTTTCCCACATTGTCTGATTTTGATGTCATTTTTTTTTTAACATCTTCATGTTTAGATCTGTATGCTGGCTTATTTAAGTGATTGCTTTCCAATTGTTGTTTCCTCCATCCTACTTCTTCTTTTTCTTTCTCTCTCTCTCTTTCTGTCTTTTTTTAATTTAGAGAAGCCCTGTCAGTATTTCTTTTAGAATGGGTTTAGTATTGCTGTACTCTTTTAGCTTTTGTTTGTTGGAGAAATTCTTTATTTCCCCTTATAATTTAAATGATATTCTTGCTGGATAGTGTATTCTAAGTTGCAAATTTTTTCCTTTCAGCACTTTAAATATATCTTTCCACTCCTTTCTGGCCTGTAGTGTTTCTGTAGAGAAATTAGCTGATAGCCTTATGGGGGTTCCCTTATAATTAATGCTTTGCTTTTCTCTTGCTGCCTTTAGCATCCTCTCTTTATCTTTAACTTTTGACATTTTTATTATAATATGTCGTGGTGTAGGCCTATTTGGGTTTAGCTTGTTTGGGGCCCTCTGTGATTCCTGTATCTTGATATCAGTATGCTTTAAATTTGGAAAATTTTCAGCCATAATTTTTTTCAAATACGTTTTCAATCCCCTTTTCTTCTTCTTTTCCTTCTGGAATTCCTATTATGTGTAAATTGGCCTGTTTTATATTATCCCATAGGTCTCTTACATTTCTTTCATGTTGTTTTCATTTGGTTTTCTGTCTGCTGTCCTGATCAGGTTATGTCCATTGTTTTATCTTCCGTGTCACTAATTTGTTTCTCTGCATTATTCACTCTGCGCTTTATTGCCTTAAGCTCAGTTTGTATCTTTGCAAATGAATTTTCTAGTTTTTCTTGGCTCCTCCTTATATTTTCTAGTTCCTTTCTAAAGGAATCTGCATTACTGTTCATATCCTCTCTTAATTCCTTCAGTATTTACAGTACCTCCCTTTTGAACTCAATGTCTGTCAGACTGCAGAGGTCTGTTTCATTGTTTTTCTGCTTTAGGTGAATTCTCCTGTTCCTTTAACTGGAAATGGTTTCTGTGCTTCTTCATCTTGCTTGTGTTTTTCTTTTTCTGTGAGTTTGGGGAAGCCAAAATGTAGTCTTGTAAGGCTACTTCTATGCAAGAATACCCCTTTGTATTTTGGGGTGGGGTTACTATTTATTTTTGGTGTAGGAGTTTGAATATTTGCTGTCTCTTTCTTCGGTGTGAGCAGGCTGTTGTCCCATGATGCTCAGTGTGTTTTCAGGGAGAAGGAGGCAATGGGTAGGGCTATCTGTCAGTACCTGGTCATTGGGCTCTCAATATCAGCAAGGACCTCTGGAGCCTGAGTCTCAGTGCCCAGCCCCGATGTGAGCATCTCAAGCTGTGGTGTCCAGGCCAGTGGTTCAGATGATCTGTGCAGCTCTCTCTCTGCTTTACTGTTCTCAGTCCAGCTGCTACGCTTTTCTTGGTGACCTTGAGGTTCCTCCAACTCAGCCAATCTTTCATCAGTTAGGTGGCTTCCCACGATGTGGGTTCCTTTTCTCCCCCTCGGGAATGCTAGTCCTGTCCTGATTCCTTTTCTCTCTCTTTTTTTCTTTTGTTCTATCCAGTTATGTCAAGAGTTTCTTGCCCTTTTTGGAGGTTTAAGTTCTGCCAGCATTCAGTTGATGTTCTCTGTGAGTCGTTTTACATGTAGACTTTTTTTTTGATGTGTTTGTGGGAGAAGGTGTATGAGACCTCTTACTCCTCCACCATCTTGCTCCGCCTCCTAGTTTAATTTTAAGTATGCTCATGCTAAGACATTAAATTATAATTTTAATTATAGGCAAATGAACTAAGAATTAAATCCAACAGAAACATGTCCAATGAGATGACAGTTCTTCCAGTGCATTTCATCTGGAAATCATTTAAACATCTTACAGTAAAATTTAACTTAATCAAAATATTTCCCACTGTAATATCTTTGTACTCTTTTTTCATTTTTTTAAAGTTTTATTGAAGTATAAATTTGTGATTTACAATATGATAATTTCCTGCTGTACAACAGAGTGATTTAATTATACTTATACACACATTCATTCTTTTCAGATTATTTTCCATGTAGATTATCATAGAATATTCAGTAGCATTTCTTGTGCCATACAGCAGGTCCCTGTCGACCAGTTATTCCATGTGCAACATGTGCATATGCTTAATCCCAAACCTCTAATATGTCCCTCCTCACTACCTCCCCTTTGGTAACCATAAATTTGTTTTCAAAGTCTGAGTCTATTTCTGTTTTGCAAATAAGTTCATTTGTATCCTTTTTTTCAGATTCCACATATAAGCGATATCATATATATTGCTTTCATATGATATCTTTCTTTTCTCTGATTACATAGTATGATAATCTCATACATGTTGCTTGCAAATGGCATTATTTCATTCTTGTTATGGCTGAGTTATATTCCATTGTATATATGTACCATATCTTTTTTATATACTGATAAAGGTTATTGATCAGTAGTTTTCTTATTATGTTTTTGTATGGTTTTAGAATTTGGTATTGGAACTGCCCTCATGATATGGCAATAAGTGTTCTTCCTTTTTCAATTTTTATAGAATTTTGAAGGATTTGTGTTAATTTATACTTAAATGTTTGGTAGAATTCATCTGTTGCGCCATTTGGTCCTGGCCTTTAGTTTGTCAGGTTTTTAAAAATTTACTGTCTGTAAAAGCAAAAAAAATGCACTGTACAAGGTGAGGCAGATAGAATTGATTTTATTCTGATACTAGTGCCAAGCAACAGGAGAGGAAGCACAGAGCAAGTTTGGATACCCCGCTCTGCCAGGACAAAGGGCTGGAGAGTTTTTAAGAATGAGTGTAGTTTTGGGGGATCATAGACCAAATATGTTTGCTAATTGACTTTATCCAAAGGGAA
>NW_025927431.1:0-20152 GCF_016906955.1 Phacochoerus africanus | reverse complement strand
TCCTTGCAAACACGGTCCACCGGGTCGACCTGCTGTCCCAGCAAACTCGGTCCACGATGACCACCAACAGGCAAGACAAACTCGGTCCACCACGTCAACCAGGTGTCCCGGCAAACCCGGCCCACGGGGTCAACCATCAGTCCCGGGCCATTCGTTCCGCCGGGTCGAGCAGCTGTCACATCCGACTCGGTCTGCAGGGTCGACCAGATGTGCCAGGTGACTCAGTCCACCAGGTCCACCAGCTGCCCGGCAAACTCAGTCCACCAGTTCAACGAGATGTCCCGGCCAACTACCTCCCCGCACCATTGTCCAGTTGGTCAACCTGCCCTCCGGCAGACTCGGTCTGCTGGGTCGACATGATTTACCGGACGACTCAGGCCCCTGGATCACCAGCTCTCCAGCAAATTCGGTCCGCCGTGTCTAACGGCTCTCACGGCAAACTCGGTCCGCCGGGTCAACCAGCCATTCTGGCAAACTCTGTCCGTGGCGTCGACCAGCTCTCCAAGCCGACTCGGTCCACCGGGTTAACCAGCTGTCCCGGCCAACTCTCTCCCCGGCACGGAGTGGCAACTTGGTCGACCTGCCTCCTGGCAGACTCGGTCTGCAGGGTCGACCAGATTTGCCCGCCGACTCAGACCACCGGATCACCAGCTGTCCCGGCACTCTCGGTCCACAGGGTCGACCAGCTCTCCCTGCAAACTTGGTCCGCGGTGTCCACCAGCTGTCCCGGCTGAATGTTCCCGGGGACTGTGTGGCCATGGGGTCGACCAGCTCTCCCCGCCCACTCGTTCCACCGGGTTAACCAAATGTCCCATCAACTCTCTCCCCGGCAGCGAGGGGCCACTTGGTCGACCTACCACTCAGCAGACTCGTTCTGCGGTGTCGACCAGATTTGCCGGCCGACTCAGACCAGCGTATCACCAGCTCTCCTGGAATACATACCCCTGGGTTCGACGAGCTCTCCCAGCCAACTTGGTCCACCTGGTCAACCAGCTGTCCTGGAAATTTCGGTCCAAAGCCTCGACAAGCACTCCTGGCAACCTCCGTCCACCGGGTCAACCCGCTGTCTCTGGAGACATGGTCCACAGTGTCGAGCAGTTCCGCTGGCTGACTAGGTCCACCAGATCAAGCAGCTGTCCCGGCACCCTCGGTCTGTGGTGTCGTCCAGCTGTCCCTGCTGACACGGTCCTGGGACCGAGGGCCCGTGTTGTGGACCAGCAGGTTTGGCCTACTCGTTCCCCCGGACCGAGTGGCCGTGGTGTCAACCAGCTGTGCCCGTCCACTCAGTCCGCTGGGTTGACCAGCTTTCTCAGTCCCCGGGACTTTGTGTCTGCATACGACCAGCTGTCCTCGCTGACTTGGTCATGGAGTCGAGCACCTCTCCCGGCCGACTCACGCACTGGCACCGGGTGGCCGCGTGGTCGACCTGCTGATACGGCAAATTTGGTCCACCGGTTCAACCTGCTTTCCCGGCAGAATCGGCCCAACGGACAAATCAGTCCACCACATCAACCAGCTGTCCCGGCAAACGGTCCAAAGGGTCGACCAGCTGTCCCGGAACCTCGCTGCACCGGGTCACCCAGCTGTCCTGGCAAAATCGTTCCAACAGGTCGACCAGCTCTCCCGGCAAACTCGGTCCGCGGGGTCGACCAGCTCCCCGGCTGACTCGTTCCTGGGGACTGTGTTGCCATGGCATCGACCAACTCTCCATGCCGACTCGGTTCCCCGGGTTAACCAGCAGTCCCGGCCACCTCTCTCCCCGGCACGGAGTGGCAACTTGGCCGATCTGCCTCCAGGCAGACACGGTCTGCAGGTTCGACCAGATTTGCCGCCCGACTCAGACCACCGGATCACCAGCTGTCCCAGCACTCTCGGTCCACAGGGTCGACCAGCTCTCCCTGCAAACTCGGTCCACGGTGGCGACCAGCTGCCCCGGCTGAATGTTCCCGGGGACTGTGTGGCCATGTGGTCGACCAGCACTCCCCACCCACTCGTTCCAACAGGTTAACCAACCCTCCCATCAACTCTCTCCCAGGCAACGAATGGCTGCTTTGTCTACCTGCCTCCCAGCAGACTCGGAGTGTTCCGTTGACCAAATTTGCCATCCAACTCAGACCACCGGTTCATCAGCTGTCCCGCTAACCTCGGTGTGCGGTGTCAACCACCTCTACCGGCAAACTTGGTCCGTGGGGTTGACCAGCTCTCACGGCCAACTCGGTCCACCTCGTCAACCAGCTGTCCCGGCAATATCGGTCCAACTGGTTGTCAGCTCTCCTTGCAAACACGGTCCACCGGGTCGACCTGCTGTCCCAGCAAACTCGGTCCACGATGACCACCAACAGGCAAGACAAACTCGGTCCACCACGTCAACCAGGTGTCCCGGCAAACCCGGCCCACGGGGTCAACCATCAGTCCCGGGCCATTCGTTCCGCCGGGTCGAGCAGCTGTCACATCCGACTCGGTCTGCAGGGTCGACCAGATGTGCCAGGTGACTCAGTCCACCAGGTCCACCAGCTGCCCGGCAAACTCAGTCCACCAGTTCAACGAGATGTCCCGGCCAACTACCTCCCCGCACCATTGTCCAGTTGGTCAACCTGCCCTCCGGCAGACTCGGTCTGCTGGGTCGACATGATTTACCGGACGACTCAGGCCCCTGGATCACCAGCTCTCCAGCAAATTCGGTCCGCCGTGTCTAACGGCTCTCACGGCAAACTCGGTCCGCCGGGTCAACCAGCCATTCTGGCAAACTCTGTCCGTGGCGTCGACCAGCTCTCCAAGCCGACTCGGTCCACCGGGTTAACCAGCTGTCCCGGCCAACTCTCTCCCCGGCACGGAGTGGCAACTTGGTCGACCTGCCTCCTGGCAGACTCGGTCTGCAGGGTCGACCAGATTTGCCCGCCGACTCAGACCACCGGATCACCAGCTGTCCCGGCACTCTCGGTCCACAGGGTCGACCAGCTCTCCCTGCAAACTTGTACCGCGGTGTCCACCAGCTGTCCCGGCTGAATGTTCCGGGGACTGTGTGGCCATGGGGTCGACCAGCTCTCCCCGCCCACTCGTTCCACCGGGTTAACCAAATGTCCCATCAACTCTCTCCCCGGCAGCGAGGGGCCACTTGGTCGACCTACCACTCAGCAGACTCGTTCTGCGGTGTCGACCAGATTTGCCGGCCGACTCAGACCAGCGTATCACCAGCTCTCCTGGAAAACAGGGCCCCTGGGTTCGACCAGCTCTCACAGCCAACTTGGTCCACCTGGTCAACCAGCTGTCCTGGCAATTTCGGTCCAAAGCGTCGACCAGCACTCCTGGCAACCTCCGTCCACCGGGTCAACCAGCTGTCTCTGGAGACATGGTCCACAGTGTCGAGCAGTTTCGCTTGCTGACTAGGTCCACCGGATCAGGCAGCTGTCCCGGCACACTCGGTCTGCGGTGTCGTCCAGCTGTCCCTGCTGACACGGTCCTGGGACCGAGGGCCCGTGTTGTGGACCAGCAGGTTTGGCCTACTCGTTCCCCCGGACCGAGTGGCCATGGTGTCAACCAGCTCTGCCTGTCCACTCAGTCCGCTGGGCTGACCAGTTTTTTCAGTCCCCGGGACTTTGTGTCTGCATAGCACCAGCTGTCCTCCCTGAGTTGGTCATGGAGTTGAGCACCTCTCCCGGCCGACTCACGCTCTGGCACCGGGTGGCCACGTGGTCGACCTGCTGATACGGCAAATTTGGTCCACCGGTTCAACCTGCTTTCCCGGCAGAATCGGCCCAACGGGCAAATCAGTCCACCACATCAACCAGCTGTCCCGGCAAACAGTCCAATGGGTCAACCTGCTGTCCCGGAACTTCGCTGCACCAGGTCACCCAGCTGTCCTGGCAAATTCGTTCCAACAGGTTGACCAGCTCTCCCGGCAACCTCGGTCCGCGGGGTCGACCAGCTCCCCGGCTGACTCGTTCCGGGGACTGTGTTGCCATGGCATCGACCAGCTCTCCATGCCGACTCGGTTCCCGGGGTTAACCAGCAGTCCCGGCCACCTCTCTCCCCGGCACGGAGTGGCAAATTTTTCGATCTGCCTCATGGAGACACGTTGTGCAGGTTTGACCAGATTTGCCGTCCGACTCCGGCCACCGGATCACCAGCTGTCCCGGCACTCTCGGTGCACAGGGTCGACCAGCTGTCCCTGAAACCTCGGTCCACGGTGGCGACCAGCTGTCCCGGCTGAATGTTCCCGGGGACTGTGTGGCCATGTGGTCGACCAGCACTCCCCACCCACTCGTTCCAACAGGTTAACCAACCCTCCCATCAACTCTCTCCCAGGCAACGAATGGCTGCTTTGTCTACCTGCCTCCCAGCAGACTCGGAGTGTTCCGTTGACCAAATTTGCCATCCAACTCAGACCACCGGTTCATCAGCTGTCCCGCTAACCTCGGTGTGCGGTGTCAACCCACCTCTACCGGCAAACTTGGTCCGTGGGGTCGACCAGCTCTCACGGCCAACTCGGTCCACCTCGTCAACCAGCTGTCCCGGCAAACGGTCCAAAGGGTCGACCAGCCGTCCCGGAAATCTCGCTCCACCGGGTCACCCAGCTGTCCTGGCAAAATCATTCCAACAGGTCGACCAGCTCTCCCGGCAACCTCGGTCCACGGTGTCGACCAGCTCCCCGGCTGACTCGTTCTGGGGACTGTGTTGCCATGGCATCGACCAGCTCTCCATGCCGACTCGGTTCCCGGGGTTAACCAGCAGTCCCGGCCACCTCTCTCCCCGGCACGGAGTGGCAACTTGGCCAATCTGCCTCCAGGCAGACTCGGTCTGCAGGGTCGACCAGATTTGCCGGCCGACTCCGACCACCGGATCACCAGCTGTCCCGGCACTCTCGGTCCACAGGGTCGACCAGCTGTCCCTGCAAACTTGGTCCGCGGTGTCCACCAGCTGTCCCGGCTGAATGTTCCCGGGGACTGTGTGGCCATGGGGTCGACCAGCTCTCCCCGCCCACTCCTTCCACCGGGTTAACCAACTGTCCCATCAACTCTCTCCCCGGCAGCGAGGGGCCACTTGGTCGACCTACCACTCAGCAGACTCGTTCTGCGGTGTCGACCAGATTTGCCGGCCGACTCAGACCAGCGTATCACCAGCTCTCCTGGCAAACAGGGCCCCTGGGGTCGACCAGCTCTCACAGCCAACTCGGTCCACCTGGTCAACCAGCTGTCCCGGCCATTTCGGTCCAAAGCGTCGACCAGCACTCCTGGCAACCTCCGTCCACCGGGTCAACCCGCTGTCTCTGGAGACATGGTCCACAGTGTCGAGCAGTTTCCCTGGCTGACTAGGTCCACCAGATCAGGCAGCTGTCCCGGCACACTCGGTCTGCGGTGTCGTCCAGCTGTCCCTGCTGACACGGTCCTGGGACCGAGGGCCCGTGTTGTGGACCAGCAGGTTTGGCCTACTCGTTCCCCCGGACCGAGTGGCCATGGTGTCAACCAGCTGTGCCCGTCCACTCAGTCCGCTGGGTTGACCAGTTTTCTCAGTCCCCGGGACTTTGTGTCTGCATACCACCAGCTGTCCTCGCTGACTTGGTCATGGAGTCGAGCACCTCTCCCGGCCGACTCACGCTCTGGCACCGGGTGGCCACGTGGTCGACCTGCTGATACGGCAAATTTGGTCCACCGGTTCAACCTGCTTTCCCGGCAGAATCGGCCCAACGGGCAAATCAGTCCACCACATCAACCAGCTGTCCCGGCAAACGGTCCAACGGGTCGACCAGCCGTCCCGGAACCTCGCTCCACCGGGTCACCCAGCTGTCCTGGCAAAATCATTCCAACAGGTCGACCAGCTCTCCCGGCAAACTCGGTCCACGGTGTCGACCAGCTCCCCGGCTGACTCGTTCCTGGGGACTGTGTGGCCATGGCATCGACCAGCTCTCCATGCCGACTCGGTTCCCGGGGTTAACCAGCAGTCCCGGCCACCTCTCTCCCCGGCACGGAGTGGCAACTTGGCCGATCTGCCTCCAGGCAGACACGGTCTGCAGGTTCGACCAGATTTGCCGTCCGACTCCGACCACCGGATCACCAGCTGTCCCGGCACTCTCGGTCCACAGGGTCGACCAGCTGTCCCTGCAAACTCGGTCCATGGTGGCGACCAGCTGTCCTGGCTGAATGTTCCCGGGGTCTTTATGGCCATGTGGTCGACCAGCTCTTCCCACCCACTCGTTCCAACAGGTTAACCAACTCTCCCATCAACTCTCTCCCAGGTAACTAGTGGCTAATTTCTTGACCTACCTCCCAGCAGACGTTGTGTTCCTTTGACCAGATTTGCCATCCAACTCACACCACCGGTTCATCAGCTGTCCCGCTAACCTCGGTGTGCGGTGTCAACCACCTCTACCGGCAAACTTGGTCCGTGGGGTCGACCAGCTCTCACGGCCAACTCGGTCCACCTCGTCAACCAGCTCTCCCGGCAATATCGGTCCAACTGGTTGTCAGCTCTCCTTGCAAACACGGTCCACCGGGTCAACCAGCTGTCCTCGGAACCTCGCTCCACCATGACCGCCAACAGTCAAGACAAACTTGGTCCACCACGTCAACCACGTGTCTGGGCAAACCCGGCCCACGGGGTCAACCAGCAGTCCCGGATCATTCGTTCCGCTGGGTCAAGGAGCTGTCACATCCAACTCGGTCTGCAGGGTCGACCAGATGTGCCAGGTGACTCAGTCCACCAGGTCCACCAGCTGCCCGGCAAACTCGGTCCACCAGTTCAACGAGATGTCCCGGCCAACTACCTCCCCGCACCATTGTCCAGTTGGTCCACCTGCCCTCCGGCAGACTCGGTCTGCTGGGTCGACATGATTTACTGGACGTCTCTGGCCCCTGGATCACCAGCTCTCCAGCAAATTCGGTCCGCCGTGTCTAACAGCTCTCATGGCAAACTCGGTCTGTTGTGTCGTCCAGCTGTCCCTGCTGACACGGTCCTGGGACTGAGGGCCCGTGTTGTGGATCAACTGTTTTGGCTTCCTCGTTCCCACGGACCGAGTGGCCGTGGTGTCAACCAGCTGTGCCCGTCCACTCAGTCCGCTGGGTTGACCAGCTTTCTCAGTCCCCGGGACTTTGTGTCCTCATAGTACCAGCAGTCATCCCTGAGTTGGTCATGGAGTCGAGCACCTCTCCCGGCCGACTCACGCACTGGCACCGTGTGGCCGCGTGGTCGACCTACTGATATGGCCAATTTGGTCCACCGGTTCAACCTGCTTTCCCGGCAGCATCGGCCCAACGGGCAAATCAGTCCACCACATCAACCAGCTGTCCCGGCAAACGGTCCAATGGGTCGACCAGCTATCCCGGAAAACTCACTCCACCGGTTCACCCAGCCGTCCTGGCAAAATTGTTCCACATTTCGACCAGCTGTGGTGCTATGGCCAGTGCACACTAGGCCTTTTCAGGCCCAATCCGCCTTCTCCCTGAAGGAGTGCACGTTTGGAGTTGGTTTCAAGCTCCAGCGACCACCAGCAAACCACCAGTTCACACGGAGCCGGCGGCAGACAAGACCCTCCTCAGCCCTATTGGGAGCACAGGGCTTGGGGAGAAAAGACAAGCGCTTCTTTCTTGAGCAAACAAGCATTAGGGCTGTGCTTGGTTTCCCGAGGAGAGTTTCACCTTCGAGATACCAGCTCCCAGAATCTCTTTATGTGCCATTTCTGAGATGGGCCTAGGTGGGTCCTCCCGAGCTGGCGAAGAGTGTGGTGCTGGGGTCAGTGCACACTAGGCATTTTCAGGCCGAATCGGCCTTCTCCCCTAAGGAGTGCACGTTTGGGGTTGGTTTCAAGCTCCGGCGACCACCGCAAACTACCTGTGCACACGGAGCAGGAGGCAGCCCAGACCCTCCTTCGCATAAGGGAAGCACAAGGCTAGGAGAGAAATGGCAAGCGCTGCTTTCCTGTGCAAACACGCACTGGGGCTTAACTTGGTTTCCCGAGGAGAGTTTCAACTTTGAGATACCAGCTGCCAGAATCTCTTTATGTGCCACATCTTATATGGGCCTAGGTGGGTCCCTCCCGATCTGGCAAAGGGAGGGGTGGTATGGCCAGTGCAAACAAGGCCTTTTCAGGCCCAATGAGCCTTCTCCCTGAAGGAGTGCAAGTTTGGAGTTGGCTTCACGCTCCGACGACCACAAACATAACACCGGTGCACATGGAGCAGGAGGCAGCCCAGACCCTCCTCGGCCCTAGGGGGAGCACAGGGCTAGGGGAGAAATGGCAAGCGCTGCTTTCATGAGCAAACACGCATTTGGGCTAACCTTGATTTCCCGAGGACAGTTTCAGCTTCGAGAATTCAGCTCCCAGAAGGTCGTTTTGCGCCATTTCTGAGATGGGCTTAGTGGGGTACCTTCCTAGCTTGCAAAGGGTGGGGTTCTGGGGCCAGTGAACAAAAGGCATGTTGAGGCCCAATCTGGCTTTTCCCCGAAGGAGTGTAAGTTTGGATTTAGTTTCAAGCTCCAGTGACCACCAGCAAAGCACCGGTGCATATGGAGCAGGAGGCAGCCCAAACCCTCCTCGGCCCTAGGTGGAACACAGGGCTAAGGGAGAAAAGGCAATCGCTTCTTTCCTGAGCAAACACGCATTGGGGCTGAGCTTGGTTTCCTGAGGCCACTTTCAGCTTCTAGAAGCATCTCCCAGAAGCTCGTTTTGTGCCATTTCTGAGATGGGCCTAGGTGCATCCCTCCCGAGCTGGCGAAGGGTGGGGTACTGGGGCCAGTTCACAATAAGCCTTTTCAGACCCAATCGGCCTTCTCCCCGAAGGAGTACACGTTTGGGGTTGGTTTCAACCTCCGGCGACCACCAGCACACTATCTGTGCACACGGAGCATGAGGCAGCCCAAATCTCCTTGGCCATAATGGGAGCACAAGGCTAGGGGAGAAATGGCAAGCGCTGCTTTCATATGCAAACAGGAATTTGGGCTGAGCTTGGTTTCTCAAGGAGAGTTTCAGCTTGAGAATGCAGCTCCCAGAAGCTACTTTTGTGTCCTTTCTGAGATGGGACCTAGGTGGGTCCCTCCCGAGCTGGCGAAGTGTGGGATGCTGGGGCCAGTGCACACTAGGCCTTTTCAGGCCCATTCCACCTTCTCCCTCAAGGAGTGCATTTTTGGAGTTGGTTTCAAGCTCCAGCGACTACCAGCAAACTATCGGTGCACACGGAGCAGGCGGCAGCCCAGACCCTCCTCGGCCCTACGGGGAACACAGGGATAGGGGAGAAAAGGGCAAGCGCTGCATGCATACGCAAACACGCTTTGGGGCTGAGCTTGGTTTCCTGAGGACAGGTTCAGCTTTGAGAAAGCATCTCCCAGAACCTCGTTGTGTGCCATTTCTGAGATGGGCTTAGGTGGGTCCCTCCCGAAGTGGCAAAGGTTATGGTGCTGTGGCCAATGCACACAAAGCCTTTTCAGGCCCAATACGCCATCTTCCCGAAGGAGTACACGTTTGGAGTTGGTTTCAAGTTCTGGCGACCACCAGAAAGGCACTGGTGCACATGGAGCAGGAGGCAGCCCAGACCTTCCCATGCCTTGGGGGGAGCACAGGGCTAGGGGAGAAAAGGCAATTACTGCTTTCCTGTGCAAACACGCATTGGGGCTGAGCTTGATTTCCTGAGGACAGTTTCAGGTTTGAGAATGCAGCTCCCAGAAGCTCGTTGTGTGCCGTTTCTGAGATGGGCACTTGTTGGGTCTCACCCTAGCAAGCGACGCGAGGGTTGCTGGGGCCAGTGCACACAAGGCCTTTTCAGGCCCAATCCGCCTTCTCCCCGAAGGTGTACAAATTTGAAGTTGGTATCAAGGTCCAGCGACCACCAGCAAACGAACTGTGCACATGGGGCAGGAGGCAGCCCAGACCCTCCTTGGCCCTAGGTGGAGCACCGGGCTAGGGGGGAAAAAGCAATTGCTGCTTTCGTGAGCAAACACCCATTGGGGCTGAGCTTGTTTTCCTGAGGACAGTTTCAAATTTGAGAAAGCATCTCCCAGAACCTCGTTGTGTGCCATTCTGAGATGGGCCTAAGTGGGTCCCTCCCGAACTGGCAAAGGGTGGGGTACAGGGGCCAGTGCACACAAGACCTTTTCAGGCCAAATCCGCCTTCTCCCCGAAGGAGTGCATGTTTGGAGTTGATTTCAAGCACTAGCGACCACCATCAAAACACCGGTGCACAATAAGCAGGAGGCAGCCCAGACCCTCCTTGGCCCTAGGGGGTGCAAAGGGATAGAGGAGAAAAAGCAAGCACTGCTTTCCTGAGCAAACACGCATTGTGGGTGAGCTTGGCTTACCAAGGAGAGTTTCAGCTTCGAGAATACAGCTCAAAGAATCTACTTTTGTGCCATTTCTGAGATGGGCCTAAGTGGATCCCTCCCGAGCTACCGAAGAGTGTGGTTCTGTGGTCAGTGCACACAAGACCTTTTCAGGCCCAATCCGCATTCTCCCCAAAGGAGTGCACGTTTGCAGTTGGTTTCAAGCTCCGGCGTACACCAGCAAACCACCAGTGCACACAGAGCAGCAGGCAGCCCAGACCCTCCTTGGCCCTAAGGGGAGCACAGGGCTAGGGGGGAAAAGGCAATTGCTGCTTTCCTGAGCCAACACACATTGGGGCTGAGCTTGGTATCCTAAGGAGAGTTTCAGCTTTGAGACAGCTTCTCCATAATCTCTTTGTGTGCCCTTTCTGAGATGGGCCCTAAGTGGGTCTCTCCCTAGCTGGCAAAGCGAGGGTTGTTGGGGCCAGTGAACACAAGGCCTTTTTCAGGCCCAATCCACCTTCTCCCAGAAGGAGTGCATGTTTGGTGTTGGTTTCAAGCACCGGCGACCAACAGCAAACTACCTGTACACACGGAGCATGTGGCAGCCCAGACCCTCCTCGGCCCAAGGGGGAGCACAGAGCTAGGGGAGAAAAGGGCAAGCGCTGCATGCGTGTGCAAACAGGCATTTAGGCTGAGCTTGGTTTCCCGAGGAGAGTTTCACCTTCGAGAATTCAGCTCCCAGAAGCTCGTTTTGCGCCATTTCTGAGAAGGGCCTAGGTGGGTCCCTCCCGAGCTGGCGAAGGTTGGGGTGCTGGGGCCACTGCACATTCGGCCTTTTCAGGCCCAATCCGCCTTCCCCCCATAGGAGTGCAGGTTTGGAGTTGGTTTCAAGCTCCGGCGACCACCAGCAAACCACCAGAGCTTGAGAAGGGTGTGGTGCTGGGGCCAGTGCACACTAGGCCTTTTCAGGCCCAACCCGCCTTCTCCCTGAAGGAGTGCACACTTGGTGTTGGTTTCAAGCTCCAGAGACCACCAGAAAACTATCGGTGCACACGGAGCTGGGGGCAGCCCAGACCCTCCTTGGCACTAGGGGGAGCACAGGGCTAGGGGAGAAAAGGGCAAGCGCTGCATGCATGTGCAAACACGCATTGGGGCTGAGCTTGGTTTCCCAAGGACTGCTTCAGCTTTGAGACAGCATCTCCCAGAAGCTCGTTTTGTGCCATTTCTGAGATGGTCCCTAGGTTGGTCCCTCTCTAGCTGGCGAAGGGTGGGTGCAGGGTCGAGTGCACACTAGGCTTTTTCAGGCCCAATCCGCCTTCCCCCCATAGGAGTGCAGGTTTGGAGTTGATTTCAAGCTCCGGTGACCACCAGCAAACCACCGGTGCACAAGGAGCATGAGGGAGCCCAGACCTTCCTCGGCCCTAGGGAGAGCACAGGGCTAGGGGAGAAAAGGCAAGCGCTTCTTTCCTGAGCAAACACGCATTGGGGCTGAGCTTTGTTTCCCTAGGAGAGTTTCACCTTCAAGAATGCAGCTCCAAGAAGCTCGTTTTGTGCCATTTCTGAGATGGGCCTAGGTGGGTCCCTCCCTAGCTGGCGAAGGGTGGGGTGCTGGGGTCAGTGCACAAAAGGCCTTTTCAGGCCCAATCTGCCTTTTCCCCGAAGGAGTGTAAGTTTGGAGTTGGTTTCAAGCTCCGGCGATGACCAACAAACCACCGGTGCACAAGAAACAAGAGGAATCCCAGAGCCTCCTAGGCCTTAGGGGGAGCACAGGCCTAGGGGAGAAAAGGCAAGCGCTGCTTTCATATGCAAACAGGCATTTGGGCTGAGCTTGGTTTCCCAAGGAGAGTTTCAGCTTGAGAATGCAGCTCCCAGAAGCTACTTTTGTGCCCTTTCTGAGATGGGCCCTAGGTGGGTCCGTCCAGAGCTGGCGAAGGGTGGGGTGCTGGGGCCAGTGCACAGTAGGCCTTTTCAGGCCCAATCCGCCTTCTCTCTGTAGGAGTGCACATTTGGAGTTGGTTTCAAGCTCCAGCGATCATCCGCAAACTACCTGTGCACACTGAGTAGGTTGCAGCCCAAACCATCCTGGCCCTAGGGGCAACATAGGGCTAGGGGAGAAAAGGCAAGCGCTGCTTTCTGTGCAAACACGCATTGGGGCTGAGCTTGGTTTCCCAAGGAGATTTTCAGCTTAGATAATTCAGCTCCCAGAAGCTCGTTTTGGGCCATTTATGAGATGGGCCAAGGTGGGTCCCTCCTGAGCAGGCAAAGGGTGTGATACTGGGGCCAGTGCACAAAAGGCTTGTTAAGGCCCAATCCCCCTTCCGCGAAGCAGTGCAAGTTTGGAGTTGGTTTCAAGCTCCGGTGACCACCAACAAACCACCAGTGCACACGGAGCAGGAGGCAGCCCAGACCCTCCTTGGCCCAAGGGGGAGCACAGGGCTAGGGCAGAAGAGGCAAGCGCAGCTTTCATATGCACAGACGTATTTGGGCTGAGCTTGGTTTCCCAAAAAGAGTTTCAGCTTGGAGAATGCAGCTCCCAGAAGCTACTTTTGTGCCCTTTCTCAGATGGGCCCTAGGTGTGTCCCTCCCGAGATGGCGAAGGGTGGGTTGCTGGGGCCAGTGCACATAAGGACTTTTCAAGGCCAATCCACATGCCACCCGAAGGAGTGCACGTTTAGAGTTGGTTTCAAGCTCCTGATTCCACCAGCCAAGCACCAGTGCACAGGGAGCAGGAGGCAGCCCAGACACACCTCGGCCATAGGGGGAGCCAGGAATAGGAGCCAAAAGGGCAAGCGCTGCTTTCCTGAGCAAACAGGCATTTGGGCTGAGCTTTTTTTCCCAAGGAGAGTTTCAGCTTCGAGAATGCAGCTACCAGAAGCTCGTTTTGTGCCCTTTATGAGATGGGCCTATGTGGGTCCCTCCCCAGCTGGCGAAGGATGGGGTGCTGGGGCCAGTGCACATAAGGCCTTTTCAGGACCAATCCGCCTTCTCCCTGAAGGATAGCACATTTGGAGTTGGTTTCAAGCTCTGCTGACCACCAGCCAAGCACCAGTACACAGGGAGCAGGAGGCAGCCCAGACCCTCCTTGGCCCTAGGGGGAGCAAAATGGTAGGGGATAGAAAGGAAAGCGGTGCTTTCCTGAGCAAACACACACTGGGGCTGAGCTTGGTTTCCCCAGGACAGTTTGAGATTTGAGAATGCAGCTCCCAGAAGCTCGTTGTGTGCCATTTCTTGGATGGGCCAACGTGGGTCCCTCCCTAATTGGCGAAGGGTGGGGTGCTGGGGCCAGTGCACATAAGGCTTTTTGAATCCCAATCCGCCTTCTACCCAAAGGAGTGCATGTTTGGAGGTGGTTTCAAGCTCCTGATACCATCAGCCATGCACCTGTGCACAGGGAGCGGGAGGCAGCCCAGACCCTCCTCGGCCCTAAGGGGAGACCATGGCTTGGGGAAAAAAGGCAAGGGCTGCGTCCTGAGCAAACACACATTGGAGCTGAGCTTGGTTTCCCAAGGAGAGTTTCAGCTTCCAGAATGCAGCTCCCAGAGGCTCTTTCTGTACCATTTCTGAGATGGGCCATGGTGGGTCCTCCCCAGCTGGCGAACGGTGGGGAGATGGGGCCCTGCACATAAGGCCTTTTCAGGCCCAATCCACATTCTCCCCGAAGGAGAGCACATTTGGAGTTGGTTTCAAGCTCCGGCGACCCCCTGATAAGCACCACTACACACGGAGCAGGAGGCAGCCCTACCCTCCTCGGCCCAAGGGGGAGCACAGGGCTAGGAGAGAGAAGGGGAAGCGCTGCTTTCCTGAGCCAACACGCATTGGGGCTGAGCTTGGTTTTCCGAGGACTGCTTCAGCTTTAAGAAAGCATCTCCCAGAAGCTCGTTGTGTGCCATTTCTGAGATAGTCCCTAGGTGGGTCTCTCCCTAGCTGATGAAGGGTGTGGTGTTGGGGCCAGTGCACACAAGGCCTTTTCAGGCCCAACCACATTCTCCCCAAAGGAGTGCACACTTGGAGTTGGTTTCAAGCTCCAGAGACGACCAACCTAGCACCACTGCACAGGGAGTTGAAGGCAGGCCACACCCTCCTTGGCCCTAGGGGGAGCACAGTGCCAGGGGCCAAAAGGGCAGGCGCTGCTTTTGTGAGCAAACACGCATGGGGGCTGAGATTGGTTTCCCCAGGACAGTTTCAGCTTTGAGACAGCATCTCCCAGAAGCTCATTTTGTGCCATTTCTGGGATGGGCCTAGGTGGGTCCCTCCCGAGCTGGCGAAGGGTGGGGTGCTGGCGCCAGTGCACATAAGGCCTTTTCAAGCCCAATCCGCCTTCTACCCAAAGGAGTGCACGTTTGGAGGTGGTTTCAAGCTCCTGATACCACCAGCCAAGCACCGGTGCACAGGGAGCAGGAGGCAGCCCAGACCCACCTCGGCCCTAGAGGGAGTCAGGGCTAGGGGCCAAAAAGGCAAGCGCTGCTTTCCTGAGCAAACACGCATTGGCTGAGCTTGGTTTCCCCAGGAGAGTTTCACTTTCGAGAATGCAGCTCCAAGCGTTGCTGGGGCTAGTGCACACAAGGCATTTGGGCTGAGCTTCGTTTCCCGAGGAGAGTTTCACCTTCGAGAATCAGCTCCCAGAAGCTTGTTTTGTGCCATTTCTGAAATGGGACAAAGGTGCTGGGGCCAGTGCACACAAGGCCTTTTCAGGCCCAATCCACATTCTCCCCGGAGGAGTGCACGTTTGCAGTTGGTTTCAAGCTCTGCCGACCACCAGCCAAGTACCACTACACAGGGAGCAGGAGGCAGCCCAGACCCTCCTCGGCCCTAGGGGGAGCAAAATGGTAGGGGATAGAAGGGAAAGCGCTGCTTTCTTCAGCAAACACACACTGGGGCTGAGCTTGGTTTCCCCAGGACAGTTTCAGCTTTGAGACAGCATCTCCCAGAAGCTCGTTGTGTGCCATTTCTGAGATGGTCCCTAGGTGGGTCTCTCCCTAGCAGGGGAAGCGAGGGTTTCTGGGGCCAGTGCACACAAGGCCTTTTCAGACCCAATCCGCCTTCTCCCCGAAGGAGTGCACACTTGGAGTTGGTTTCAAGCTCCAGCGACGACCAACAAACTACTGGTGCACACGGAGCAGGAGGCAGCCCAGACCTTCCTTGGCCCTAGGGGGAGCAGAGGGCTAGGGGAGAAAAGGCAAGCGCTTCATTCCAGAGCAAAGAGGCAATGGGGCTGAGCTTGGTTCCCCAAGGACAGTTTTAGCTTTGAGAATGCAGCTCCCAGAGGCTCGTTTTGTGCCACTCTGAAATGGGCGTAGGTGGGTCCCTCATGAGCTGGCGAAGGGTGGGGTGCTGGGGACAGTGCACACAAGGCCTTTTCAGGCCCAATCCACCTTCTCCCTGAAGGAGTGCACGTTTGGAGTTGGTTTCAAGCTCCAGTGACGACCAGCAAACTACCTGTGCACATGGAGCTGGAGGCAGCCCAGACCCTCCTCGGTCCTAGCGGGAGCACAAGGCTAGGGGACAAATGGCAAGCGCTGCTTTCCTGTGCAAACACGCATTGGGGCTGAGCTTGGTTTCCCGAGGACTGCTTCAGCTTTGAGACAGCATCTCCCAGAAGCTCGTTCTGTGCCATTTTTGAGATGGGCTTAGGTAGTTCCTTCCCTACCTGGTGAAGGGTGGGGTGCTGGGGCCAGTGCACACAAGGCCTTTTCAGGCCCAATCCGCCTTCTCCCTGAAGGAGTGCATGTTTGGAGTTGGTTTCAAGCTCCAGTGACGACCAGCAAACAACCTCTGAACACGGAGCGTGTTGCAGAGCAAACCCTCCTCGGCCCTAGGGGGAGCACAGGGCTAGGGGTGAAACAGCAAGCGCTTCATTCCTAAGCAAACACACACTGGGGCTGAGCTTGGTTTCCCGAGGAGAGTTTCACCTTCGAGAATGCAGCTCCCAGGAGCTCGTTTTGTGCCATTTCTGAAATGGGCCTAGGTGGTTACCTCCCGAGCTGGCGAAGGGTGGGGTGCTGGGGCCAGTGCACACAAGGCCTTTTCAGGCCCAATCCACTTTCTCCCCAAAGGAGTGCATGTTTGGAAGTGGTTTCAAGCTCTGGCGACCACCAACCTAGCACCACTGCACAGGGAGCTGAAGGCAGGCCAGACCATCCTCGGCCCTAGTGGGACCACAGTGCCAGGGGCCAAAAGGGCAAGCGCTGCTTTCGTGAGCAAACATGCATTTGGGGCTGAGCTTGGTTCCCCAAGGAAAGTTTCAGCTTCGAGAATGCAGCTCCCAGAAGCTCGTTTTGTGCCACATCTGAGATGGGCCTACGTGGGTCCTTCCCTAATTGGCGAAGGGTGGGGTGCTGGGGCCAGTGCACATAAGGCTTTTTGAATCCCAATCCGCCTTCTACCCAAAGGAGTGCATGTTTGGAGGTGGTTTCAAGCTCCTGATACCATCAGCCATGCACCTGTGCACAGGGAGCGGGAGGCAGCCCAGACCCTCCTCGGCCCTAAGGGGAGACCATGGCTTGGGGAAAAAAGGCAAGGGCTGCGTCCTGAGCAAACACACATTGGAGCTGAGCTTGGTTTCCCAAGGAGAGTTTCAGCTTCCAGAATGCAGCTCCCAGAGGCTCTTTCTGTACCATTTCTGAGATGGGCCATGGTGGGTCCTCCCCAGCTGGCGAACGGTGGGGAGATGGGGCCCTGCACATAAGGCCTTTTCAGGCCCAATCCACATTCTCCCCGAAGGAGAGCACATTTGGAGTTGGTTTCAAGCTCCGGCGACCCCCTGATAAGCACCACTACACACGGAGCAGGAGGCAGCCCTACCCTCCTCGGCCCAAGGGGGAGCACAGGGCTAGGAGAGAGAAGGGGAAGCGCTGCTTTCCTGAGCCAACACGCATTGGGGCTGAGCTTGGTTTTCCGAGGACTGCTTCAGCTTTAAGAAAGCATCTCCCAGAAGCTCGTTGTGTGCCATTTCTGAGATAGTCCCTAGGTGGGTCTCTCCCTAGCTGATGAAGGGTGTGGTGTTGGGGCCAGTGCACACAAGGCCTTTTCAGGCCCAACCACATTCTCCCCAAAGGAGTGCACACTTGGAGTTGGTTTCAAGCTCCAGAGATGACCAACCTAGCACCACTGCACAGGGAGTTGAAGGCAGGCCACACCCTCCTTGGCCCTAGGGGGAGCACAGTGCCAGGGGCCAAAAGGGCAGGCGCTGCTTTTGTGAGCAAACACGCATGGGGGCTGAGATTGGTTTCCCCAGGACAGTTTCAGCTTTGAGACAGCATCTCCCAGAAGCTCATTTTGTGCCATTTCTGGGATGGGCCTAGGTGGGTCCCTCCCGAGCTGGCGAAGGGTGGGGTGCTGGCGCCAGTGCACATAAGGCCTTTTCAAGCCCAATCCGCCTTCTACCCAAAGGAGTGCACGTTTGGAGGTGGTTTCAAGCTCCTGATACCACCAGCCAAGCACCGGTGCACAGGGAGCAGGAGGCAGCCCAGACCCACCTCGGCCCTAGAGGGAGTCAGGGCTAGGGGCCAAAAAGGCAAGCGCTGCTTTCCTGAGCAAACACGCATTGGCTGAGCTTGGTTTCCCCAGGAGAGTTTCACTTTCGAGAATGCAGCTCCAAGCGTTGCTGGGGCTAGTGCACACAAGGCATTTGGGCTGAGCTTCGTTTCCCGAGGAGAGTTTCACCTTCGAGAATCAGCTCCCAGAAGCTTGTTTTGTGCCATTTCTGAAATGGGACAAAGGTGCTGGGGCCAGTGCACACAAGGCCTTTTCAGGCCCAATCCACATTCTCCCCGGAGGAGTGCACGTTTGCAGTTGGTTTCAAGCTCTGCCGACCACCAGCCAAGTACCACTACACAGGGAGCAGGAGGCAGCCCAGACCCTCCTCGGCCCTAGGGGGAGCAAAATGGTAGGGGATAGAAGGGAAAGCGCTGCTTTCTTCAGCAAACACACACTGGGGCTGAGCTTGGTTTCCCCAGGACAGTTTCAGCTTTGAGACAGCATCTCCCAGAAGCTCGTTGTGTGCCATTTCTGAGATGGTCCCTAGGTGGGTCTCTCCCTAGCAGGGGAAGCGAGGGTTTCTGGGGCCAGTGCACACAAGGCCTTTTCAGACCCAATCCGCCTTCTCCCCGAAGGAGTGCACACTTGGAGTTGGTTTCAAGCTCCAGCGACGACCAACAAACTACTGGTGCACACGGAGCAGGAGGCAGCCCAGACCTTCCTTGGCCCTAGGGGGAGCAGAGGGCTAGGGGAGAAAAGGCAAGCGCTTCATTCCAGAGCAAAGAGGCAATGGGGCTGAGCTTGGTTCCCCAAGGACAGTTTTAGCTTTGAGAATGCAGCTCCCAGAGGCTCGTTTTGTGCCACTCTGAAATGGGCGTAGGTGGGTCCCTCATGAGCTGGCGAAGGGTGGGGTGCTGGGGACAGTGCACACAAGGCCTTTTCAGGCCCAATCCACCTTCTCCCTGAAGGAGTGCACGTTTGGAGTTGGTTTCAAGCTCCAGTGACGACCAGCAAACTACCTGTGCACATGGAGCTGGAGGCAGCCCAGACCCTCCTCGGTCCTAGCGGGAGCACAAGGCTAGGGGACAAATGGCAAGCGCTGCTTTCCTGTGCAAACACGCATTGGGGCTGAGCTTGGTTTCCCGAGGACTGCTTCAGCTTTGAGACAGCATCTCCCAGAAGCTCGTTCTGTGCCATTTTGAGATGGGCTTAGGTAGTTCCTTCCCTACCTGGTGAAGGGTGGGGTGCTGGGGCCAGTGCACACAAGGCCTTTTCAGGCCCAATCCGCCTTCTCCCTGAAGGAGTGCATGTTTGGAGTTGGTTTCAAGCTCCAGTGACGACCAGCAAACAACCTCTGAACACGGAGCGTGTTGCAGAGCAAACCCTCCTCGGGCCCTAGGGGGAGCACAGGGCTAGGGGTGAAACAGCAAGCGCTTCATTCCTAAGCAAACACACACTGGGGCTGAGCTTGGTTTCCCGAGGAGAGTTTCACCTTCGAGAATGCAGCTCCCAGGAGCTCGTTTTGTGCCATTTCTGAAATGGGCCTAGGTGGTTACCTCCCGAGCTGGCGAAGGGTGGGGTGCTGGGGCCAGTGCACACAAGGCCTTTTCAGGCCCAATCCACTTTCTCCCCAAAGGAGTGCATGTTTGGAAGTGGTTTCAAGCTCTGGCGACCACCAACCTAGCACCACTGCACAGGGAGCTGAAGGCAGGCCAGACCATCCTCGGCCCTAGGGTGAGCACAGTGCCAGGGGCCAAAAGGGCAAGCGCTGCTTTCGTGAGCAAACATGCATTTGGGGCTGAGCTTGGTTCCCCAAGGAAAGTTTCAGCTTCGAGAATGCAGCTCCCAGAAGCTCGTTTTGTGCCACATCTGAGATGGGCCTACGTGGGTCCTTCCCTAATTGGCGAAGGGTGGGGTTGCTTGGGGCCAGTGCACATAAGGCCTTTTGAATCCCAATCCGCCTTCTACCCAAAGGAGTGCACGTTTGGAGGTGGTTTCAAGCTCCTGATACCATCAGCCAAGCACCTGTGCACAGGGAGCGGGAGGCAGCCCAGACCCTCCTCGGCCCTAAGGGGAGACCATGGCTTGGGGAAAAAAAGGCAGGGCTGCTTCCAGAGCAAACACACATTGGAGCTGAGCTTGGTTTCCCAAGGAGAGTTTCAGCTTCCAGAATGCAGCTCCAGAGGCTCTTTCTGTGCCATTTTTGAGATGGGCCTAGGTAGTTCCTTCCCTCGCTGGTGAAGGGTGGGGTGCTGGGGCCAGTGCACAAGGCCTTTTCAGGCCCAATCCGCCTTCTCCCTGAAGGAGTGCACGTTTGGAGTTGGTTTCAAGCTCCAGTGACGACCAGCAAACAACCTCTGAACACGGAGCATGTTGCGAGCAAACCTCTTCGGCCCTAGTGAGAGCACAGGGCTAGGAGAGAAGGGGA